>NC_073252.2:167378712-167681742 GCF_029289425.2 Pan paniscus | reverse complement strand
TGTGCTGGCACGTGCCTGTAGTCCCAGCTACTCGGGAGGCTGAGGCAGGAGAATCGCTTGAACCTGGGACTCGGAGGTTGCAGTGAGCTGAGATCACGCCACTGCACTCCAGCCTGTTGACAGAGTGAGATTCCATCTGAAAAAAAAAAAAAAAAAAAAGTTGTGGGCAGGTGGGTGCATGGACTTAAACACTTGGCTTCCAGATCTCATACAGGAAAACACGAGCAAATGTCATCTATGAATTTATAGTATGCTTCCTATTAGTGAATGGCTTTGCCTTTCCACAATGATGATTACCCGATAATAAAATTCAGCATTTAAAATAGAAAATTATTAGACTTGGGTAATGGCACCCTCTTCTCTGAAAACTTCCAGGACCTGGGCAGGAGGCAGAAAGGGCATGAGGCTCTTCTGGGAATCAGCACACATTCTCCAATAGGCCAGCAGAGTGAGGGGCTTGGAATGCCAAAGGCCTCTGTCAGAAAGAACCATTGGTGCCGGATCCATGGCACCTCTTTATTTTCTGAGGGCTCTAAGGATGAGCCTGGCAGCTACACTTTTATTGTAGAACAGAATTCAATTTTCAGTTCTTTCTCTTAACCTCTTCCCCTAGAACAGACACAAAAGGAAGAATTGTTTCTTCAATGATATGGCGCATCAGCATCTTTATTTTCTCAGCTGCACAAATGCTTTTTAGTATATCATTTGGTCAGCATTATCTTATTCCTGTAGAACAAATATTAGAAGCACAGAGAATAACAGTGGGTTACCCAGTGTCACACAGCTCATCAGCTTCCAAGCTATATGTCATAAAGGTAATCAGCTTCCAAGCTGTAACACTCAACGTTATCCCCACTACACTTAGTAGACACCTAGTGAGTCCTTGAATTTCAATCCAGGGCTCCACTCAGATATTGTTTTTGTAAGCAAAAGGTAAATTAATCCTACCTTTTGAGAGATAGGATTTAGAAGAAACAAGAAAAGAAATGTTAAGATTAGATAATCTAAGTGAGAAAAGTAAAATAAGTAATAATTTTAATCAGTGCCAGAAAAACATTTTCAGCAAATAATGGTCTCACTGATATTTTATAAAACATGAATCCCCATACACGGTATTTCTCTCGTTTCAAGAAGCACTGTAGATGAATTATTTAAAAGGTCATGTTTTCTTCAGCAAGCCTTCCCCTCTTACTTTGTTTTTGTTTTTTTAGAACTACATCTCTAAAGATTTTTTTAAATTTTTTATGCTAAAAGAAAATAGTAACTCCTGTGACTGATGTTCCAGTATCCCAAGATACACATTGTCAGATAAGCAAACTATGCAACACTGCATGATATAAAACAGTTTTCAGGAAAAAATATTAATTTTATCTGGCATATCTGGCATATTTGGGGCCATAAGATTTGCTTTACTCACCGTTAGAATTTCTTCATGAGTCTTTTCTAAAACATAGACAAATGGTGGTTTAAATTAACAAACTAGGTCTCTACAAGCACAATTTCAAGCATTGTCTGTCTCTCCAGAAGTACACTAAGATTGATCTAGTTCTTTCTATTCTTAGATTTCTTCCTTTTATACTTCCCAACTGTCACCATCCTCCAACACAATCAAAAATCAGGTTAAGACAGAGATAAATGTATGTTCCAAGGGCATTTACCTGGGAAGAGTTTTGTTCTCAGAAGGACAAAGTGTATCATAGATCCAGCATCCCTCAGAGGCTGATCGGAGGTGAGTTTACAATTCATACACACACTCACATGTTTTTTCCATAAACTGAAATAATACGGAAGGTCATAACATCTCTCCCACAAGGAAAAGATAGTATGTTATTCTTAAGAAAAGTCAAACGTTTGTGATTTTTTTTTTGTTCTTTATGCATCTCATTAAAACATATTTCCATCACACTTGTGAATCAGTGATTCACCACCACCCTACACTCCTGGCTCAAGAAAAAGTACAGAACAGGATTTGGGCTGCAAAACTCTTCAGATCTGTAGCTAACAAAGAGCAAATTATTTAAAATATAAACCAAGCTGAAATCACAGCCTTTATTGGGCACTGACTATGCACTAGGCACAGGCAGGCTTGCATGTGCTGTATCCTTACCACAGTCTATTGAGAAATGTATAATCAACTTAGTTTACAAATGAGCAAAGTCAGGTTAGGAAGATTAAGTAATTTTCCAACATAATACAACCAATACATAGCCAGGCCTGGATTCAAAACCATATCTGCTTTAGTCACTTGTCCCACGAACATTTTACTAAGATGCTGTGAGCCAGATATTGTTCTAGGACCTGGAAATATAGCAGGGAGCTGACATTCTAGTAGGGGGAAAAAGCAATAAACAAATGCGCGCGTGTGTGTGTATAGATATAGATATACAGTAGATGTAAAGTCAGAGAGTGAGGATTATCACAAAGAAAAATAAAGCAACTGAGAGGAGGATAGAAAGAGAAGAAAAGAGGGTGTGGTTTGGATGGGGTGTCCAGGGAAGACCTCTGGGAAGGTGAATCTGGGCGGGGCTTGGATGGAGTGAGTGAAAAGCAGTGTCAGTATCTAGGGAAAGAGGCTTCCCGGCAGAGGGGGCATCAGGGGCAAAGGCTGAGAGATGGTAGTGATTCTGCAGCATGGTTGAGCAATAGCACCGAGATCCATGTGGCTGGAACTGCAGGCAAGAGGAAACAGAACAGGAGATGAGGCTGGAGGGGCAGCCAGTCAGAAGAACTTTGGGTCCTTGCATAAGGAGATGACAAGAAGTTGGGGGTGTCTGGGGCAGAGGGCTAGATGATCGGTTTCACTCCACGCCACTGTCCTCTGTACGTCACTTCCATCCCCGTAGTACCCAATGTCCCCTCTTGCTTGACCAAAGCCTGAGTTTCTGAAACCTGTTCTAAGACCCATACTGCCCTCACCTGTTTCTCTGATCATAGTTGCAGTTACGTGGCCACTGGTGGCTTGTTACTGTTATCTGTCCTTCTACCCTATGGAAATTATGGACCTCCTAGCTCATCCACTCAGGGCAGCTTTCTGAGTGCTGCCTGGAAAACATCAACCCATGAAGACTGTCATAGACTTTCCAAGGCACAGACCCATCACTTCTGCTTCTCTGTGTTAAAAACATCCCCACAGATTTTATGCCTTGATTTTCTCCTCATGGCACAAGATTAATCCAGATTCACAGCCACAGCCACATCTTCCGGATGGAAGGACAAACATGAGCCCTGATTTTGCTCCAAATACTGCTAGAAGTTGGGGAAACAGCAACAAACAAGATACAGCCACTCCCCACATGGAGCTCACATTCTCTGCATCCAGGTCACGCTCCTCAGTCAGAAAATGGGAGGGGATAGAGAGGGGAATCTTCGTAGTTTGATGAAGTGATCAAAATAAAATTTTTGCATTGTTTTTAGTTGCAACTTTTTTTATTTTAAAACATCAAATAACATTAAAGGAAGGCATGTTTTATGTTGGCCAAGAAAAAAATAGGCTTTAAAAGGCTGAAAAACAGTGGAAATGAGGGCTTTAGCAATGACCTTATTTTCATTATCTAGACTGAAGCAGTCCTCCGAGGTGAGAATTTCAAATGTTAGAACAGGGGAGGAAGTGTCATGAAATATGGCTAGAGGAGATGATTTGAGGACAGCAGAATCTCCTCAAATTACTCACAGACTGCTCTACATTTGCAAGGGCTGGCCCCATCCAAACATAGGATTTGCAGTACTATCAGTGCGTTTGAGCATCCCTAACTCAGCGGTTACATCTCTGTTCTTACTGGCTCTATTTCCCTGACCAGGACTATTTGATGTCCCAGTAAGGTTCTACTCAGCCTCTTTTCTTTATTAAAAACTAATTCTAGCTGGATGCGGTGGCTCACGCCTGTAATCCCAGAACTTTTGGAGGCCGAGGCAGGCAGATCACCTGAGGTCAGGAGTTCCAGATCTGGCCAGCATGGTGAAACCCCATATCTACTAAAAATACAAAAATTAGCCAGGCATGGTGGCGGGTGCCTGTAATCCCAGCTACTCAGGAGGCTGAGACAGGAGAATTGCTTGAACCCAGGAGGCGGAGGCTGTAGTGAGCTGAGATCGTGACACTGCACTCCAGCCTGGGCAACAGAGCAAGACTCCGCCTCAAAAAAAAAAAAAAAGGCAACTAATTCTAAGGCAGGGCAATCTGGACACCTGTCCCTTTATATTTACCCTTCAGGGCACATAACAATGTAGATCACCCAGCAGAGTCCTTGAAACTGATTGACTGATTGACTTCCTCATTTCCTACTTGTCAATTGCCTGTAGGCCTGTGTGTGTGGTAGATCACATCATATATATAATGTATCAATTATCTATACATGTGTATATAAATATGTATACATACATCTCTGTATCTTACATTTAGTAACCGCTCATTTTTGGGTTAACATAATTTTTTTTCATCAGGGCTAAAATTTATTTCATTTTCTGACATTTCTCATGACCAAGATTCTCACAGATTTTGTGCTGGGATTTTTTGTTTCATCATGGGAGAAAGATTCATTCAGATTCAGTTGTATCCACTTCTTCTAAGACAAATACTCAGACCACTCTTTCTGAGCCTTATTTTCTCTAGGAGGACAAAGTATCTCCTGGATAGTGACTGCAAATTTTTCTGTCTTGCTTTCTTTCAGAAACAAAGCACTGTCAAGAAATGCTTCCCAGTCTCTAAAAATGCTGAGAGGAGTTGGGGTGGAGGGGTGAAGGGGGTCTCTTATCTTGGCCTTTAGAAGGACTTCCATATAGAACCACTTCTCCATGCCCACACAGTCTTCTCAACACGTCCCCCGTAGGGGCTCCTTCTGTTCCGGTGCACAAGTGGCCCCTGTATCCTACACCTGGAATAACTAAGCCCAAGAGAAGGGCAGCCCAAATGACCAGATTGATGCCTGAGAAAGAGCTCTAAACTGAGATATTTTTACCCTTCAGCTGTTAGACGTGGAAACAGATACACATTCCGCTGTCCTCCAAAACAGGTGAAGACATTTCACAAGCTAATGGTCAGTTGGGTAGCCTTAAGCTGAGTTTCTCCACCCCTCCTATAGTCCTGCTTTTCCTTTCTCTTCTTTCTGGCAATAAATTTCTAGCTCTAATTGTTCTCTATGACTCACATCTTTGACAGATATTTACCCAAGAACCCACTGTGTGCTACTCTGTGCTTGCCGCCACGTGGCTATAGAAGACATTTACTAAAGATATAATCCCACAATTGGAATTGCTGGTGTTTCAGGTGGAACACAAAAACATTCAGGAAACATATATGGCATCTGTGCAGCAGTGACAGAAGGAAGTCCAGATGTATGGGTTGGCAGGCTTTATGGAAGACAGAGACCCAAGCTGAACTTGGCAGGTTTACACACTGATGTACCAGTGGCTCAGATGGCCATTCCCAGCCAGGCAAAAGCCAAGTGAGAGCAAGATGAATGGGAAGATCCATGAACATATGTGCTGAGTCCATCCCAGTTACAGCAGCTATGTTCTTGTGTGCTTGTCCAATTTAAAATGCCTAAATATTATTATTATTATTATTATTATTATTTGAGACAGGGTCTCACTCTGTCACCCAGGCTGGAGTGCAGTGGCACAATCTTGGCTCACTGCAACCTCCGCCTCCTGGGTTCAAGTGATTCTCCTGCCACAGCCTCCTGAGTAGCTGGGATTACAGGCGCGCACCATCACACCCTGCCAATTTTTGTATTTTTAGTAGAGATGGGGTTTCACCATGTTGGCCGATCTGGTCTCGAACTCCTGACCTCAGGTGATCCGCCTGCCTCAGCCTCCCAAAGTGCTGTAATCACAGGCATGAGCCACGGTGCCTGGCCTAAATATTATTTTTTAATTCCTCTCAAGTTATGGAAAAAGACAGTGCAGAGTTATTCATGTCTTCTCAAGAAGGACCTGGAATAGTCAACACAGAGAGAGATCCCAAACCGGTACTATCACTCTCCCAGAGAAAACCACAGAAACTCCTCAAAGCAAAAGACAAATGGAACTAGAAGTCTAATTGTAACCCCCAATGGCTTATAACCCCATCTGAGCCTGTATCCTTGAATGTCACTCTGCCCACAAAACAACCAGAGGAAATTCCCGAAATGTACATAGTTTCTCCTTTCTCCTCTCTTTCTCCCATATTCACTGGAAAAAATGTTTGACTGCTCTCTGTACCCCCTCTTGCTTTCTGCTTTTGTATACCACCTGTTCCTGTGGTGTTTTAATGAATACGCATAAGCCCTGACTCATAAGATTAAAATGAGCACCATTCCAAAATTCTGATTGTGCCATGGAGATCACAGCCAGGATATGTAGGCTGAGCTGAAAGCAAGAACTGGTTTCCTTTGTGATCTTCTTTAACACCTACAACTTCTCACTCTATAATGGACCATTGTGTTTCTCTGGGCTGCTCTATGACTCACCAGTCTATCATACAGATAGATGGAATTTGTTCATTTTCAAGGGATTTTTTAGGGGGTATATTAGTCCATTCTCACACTGCTATAAAGAAATACCCAAGACTGGATAATTTATAAAGGAAAGAGGTTTAATTGACTCACAGTTCCGCATGGCTAGGGAGGCCTCAGGAAACTTAAAATCATGGCAGAAGGGGAAGCAGGCAGGTCTTACATGGCAACATGAGAGACAGAGAAAGAGAAAGAGAGAAAGCGAGAGAGAGTGCCAAGGGGGAAGATCCCCTTATAAAACAATTAGATGTTGGTAGGGCACGGTGGCTCAAGCCTGTAATCCCAGCACTTTCAGAGGCTGAGGCAGGCGGATCACAAGGTCAGGAGATCGAGACCATTCTGGCCAACATGGGGAAAGCCCGTCTCTACTAAAAATACAAAAATTATCTGGGTGTGGTGGTGTGTGCCTGTAATCCCAGCTACTGGGGAGGCTGAGGCACGAGAATTGTTTGAATCCAGGAGGCGGAGGTTGCAGTAAGCCAAGATCACACCACTGTACTCCAGCCTAGCAACAGAGCGAGACTCCATCTTAAAAAACAACAACAACAACAAAAAAATTAGATGTCATGAGAACCCACTCACTATCACAAGAACAGCACGGAGGAAACCGCCCCCATGATCCAGTCACCTCCAACCAAGTCCCTCCCTCGTCAAGTGGGGATGATGGGGATTACAATTCGAAATGAGATTTGGGTGGGGACACAAAGACAAACCATATCAAGGGGGTCTGGAAATCTCAGACAGCAAGGAAGTGCTAAAGCTATATGATTTTCTGGTAAAAGAGCAGCTGCCCCTAAAGTATTTCATTCTAAAATTTGGCTGATGGCAGAATTGCACTGATTTTTAACCACTTTGTTTGGCTAGCAGATGATGGCTGGATCAGCTGTGGCCTATACCTCCTTCACTGTAATCAGTCCTAGGCTATGAGGAGGAATTATGCTTGACAGGTAGTTAAGAAAACTGACAGGAAATAGCATTTGGCCTCTTTAAAGGTAAACTACAATCTGTAAGAGATAATCCAAATCTAATTTATCAAAATTCCAGATGGCAAAGCTATGAGTAACATAGCCTCTGCCTGAGGTTTATATTAAATTATGACTTATTTACCTTTTACTGTTCTTTAAATTTTAACTTTCACATAAAAGGGAAGGACTAAAATTCTGCATACCCTGAATTTGGAGCACAGCAGTTTCTACGCCACTGTTGAATACAGGATGTAGATGCATTGGTTGGGAATGCAGACTGCCCAGGATGGAGTTGAGACCAACTTGACCAATGTCAAAACAGTGTGAGTGCTCATTCATGATGCTGAAGAATGAAGGAAAAGCAATATGCATTCAGATTTAAGCATAAGGAATGAAATCTGTTTTAGGGCCAGGCATGGTGGCTCACGTGTGTAATCTCCGCATTTTAGGAGGCCAAGATGGGAGGATCACTTGAGCTCTGGAGTTCCAGATGAGCCTGCACAGCATAGAGAGACCCCCATCTCCACAAAAAATAAAAATAAATTGTAAAATAATAGCAAATAAAAAGAAGTCTGTTTTAGGAATTTACCTTCATCTCAATAAAAGGGAAAAAAACAAATTATTGATCCCATCTGCAAACTCCTGTGGAGAATTGTTTTATGCTTTTACTACTATGGTGGAAGAAAAGCATTTCATTTTTCTACATGTGGAAAGAGTTACTTCTCAAAAGTTTGGTCTCTATTTAAGTACAGGGACACATGGCTCGGATCTTCTGGAAAAGTATCAATTTCAAATATTCAGGTTGGGTCCAGGCTAGGAGTGGGAAAAAGTTGTCCAGTAAGTACTATCATTGAAAACCAGTCTTCCCCTACTCCCGAAGCACAATCTGGACCTTTTTTTTTTTGTTACAACCTGCTTTCCACCCATAGGAATGGTTTTTTTGCCCCATGCAGTGTCCAGGAGAGACTTGTCATTTGAGATTCTTGGGAGTTAAGGACGGAGTTCAACTCTGTACTGCCTACCCTTTGCTTGAGTCAGCAAAGACAAGAGGGGAGAATTTCCACCATAATTCCTGAGACCTTTGGGAGTTATTTCCTAGCAAATATGGAGGAAAAAAAACAATTAACATCTCACATCTTTTTCACTTTCCATTCCAGGAATTTTATGCTAAACCTAATAAATCAACATTGTGCTGCTAATCTAGGAAAAATTATCTGTTGTAACCAAGAGGACAGCTGCACATTGCAAAGGGCCAGCTTTATGGAAATCAATTTTTTTCTTCCTTTGGACATCTTTGTGGGAGGGCCAGATGTCAGGATTTTGGAGGTAGCCTCTCAAGTTTGCATTTCTATATTACTCTTTGAAAGCAGTAAGTCTGGTGATGTTTCTCCACTGTAATGTGATGATGGGAGCCATCCATCTGTAACCTTTCCTTTATTCCCTTAAGAAGATGGAGGAGTATGGGATGTTAAGGTTAAGCCCGGCAGCAAAGCCAAGCTCAGATACCTCAAGGGTCCACTCCTCCAAACCCATGGCCTCTTCATAAAAAAAGAAAATAGATCTACAGGAGAAAAAAAGCCAAGAGCAAACCCAAAACACTTCTACTCCACCTCCACTGCATTGTGGAAGGTCTATGCCATGTTCTCTGCTCCTCTGATGGCCATGCCCAGACTGCCTTTCCTTTCCCCTTTCCCCTTTCCTTTACTTCTTTTTCTTTTCTTTCTTTCAAGACTGAGTCTTGCTCTCTTGTCCAGGCTGGAGTGCAGTGGCACCATCTTGGCTCACTGCAACCTCTGCCTCCTGGGTTCAAGTGATTCTCCCGCCTCAGCCTCTGGAGTAGCTGAGACTAGGGGCGCTTACCACCTAATTTTTTGTATTTTAGTAGAGACGGGGTTTCATTCAGTCTGCCCAGGCTGGTCTCAGACTCCTGAGCTCAGACAATCTGCCCGCCTTCACCTCCCAAAGTGCTGGGATTACAGGTGTGAGTCACCGCACCTGGACGAGACTTTTCTTTTTCTTTTTTTTTTTTTTTTTTGTGATGGAGTTCCAGTCTTGTTGCTCAGGCTGGAGTGCAATGGCTGTCAGCTCACCGCAACCTCCGCCTCCTGGGTTCAAGTGATTCTCCTGCCTCAGCCTCCCAAGTAGCTGGGATTATAGGTATGCACCACCACACCCAGCTAATTTTGTATTTGTAGTAGAGACGGGGTTTCTCCACGTTGATCAGGCTGGTCTCGAACTCCCGACCTCAGGTGATCCACCCATCTCAGCCTCCCAAAGTGCTGGGATTACAGGCCTGAGCCACTGCACCTGGCCCAGACTTTTCTTTAAAAGTACATGGTATGTGGGGTTTCCTTACCCCAGAATATGATACCATGTGACCAATATTATCAACTGTGACAGTACCAGTAAAGCTCCAATTTTTTAAAAATTGAATTGATTGAATCAAATTAAATTGAAACTCATTTCAGAGTTTTTGTTTAAAATTTGGAACCCCCTGGAAAGATGATACCTTAAATTATCATCAGCGACAGCCTTACATATCAGTGAATGCATCAGCAGTCAAGGAGACCAGACTGCTAAAAGTAAGGGACTATGACAAAAAGAAGGGTGTTGGAAAGTGAAGAAAGTGACTTGGAGCCTAGAGGAAGGTAAGAAGCCCTAACACCAGGCATAGAAGACTCATTCTTCCCATTCAATAAGGAGACGCAAACTCAGAACCAGGCAACTGGAAAGTTGTGATCATATATCTGTATATATTATCACCATATATATTTATAAATATATTATATAAATATGATATATAAATAAGTATATTTATATATATTATCACCATATATATTTATACATATATAAATACATAAATATTATGTATAAATATGTATTTATATATTTGATGATACTATATACAGTATATTATATATCTGTATAGACTATAAAATTTATATATGTAAATATATTTATATATAAATGTATGTAAATATGTATTTTTTTCTTTCTTTTTTTTTTTTTGAGACGGAGTCTCTCTCTGTCACCCAGGCTGGAGTGCAGTGACATCATCTCAGCTCACTGCAAGCTCCGCCTCCCGAGTTCACGCCATTCTCCTGCCTCAGCCTCCCGAGTAGCTGGGACTACAGGCGCCTGCCACCACGCCCGGCTAAATTTTTCGTATTTTTATTAGAGATGGGGTTTCACCGTGTTAGCCAGGATGATGTCGATCTCCTGACCTCATGATCTGCCCGCCTCGGCCTCCCAAAGTGCTGGGATTACAGGTGTGAGCCACCACACCTGGCCTATATTTTTGTAAATATATTATAGCATTATATATTTGTATATATTACATATTATATTACCTTGTTATTATTTATATATTTGTATTTTAATTACTTTTATTATTATAAAATATAGATTTATATTTATATGTATATGTTATATTTGAGACAAGGTCTTGCTCTGTCACCCAGGCTGGAGTGCAGTGGTGTGATCACAGCTCACTGAAGCCTCTACCTCCTGGCCTGGGCTAAAGCAATCCTCCCACCTCAGCCTCCTGAGTAGCTGGGACCACAGGTGTGCATCACCACACTCAGCTTATTTTTTAAACTTTCTATAGAGATGATGTCTCACCACGTTGCTCAGGCTGTCAAACTCCTGGGCTCGTGCAATCCTTCCACCTTGGCTTCCCAAAGTGCTGAGATTACAGATGTGAGCCACTGCTCCTGGCCAAGTGATAATATTAACAGTACTTGCTTACAAAATTGTTGTGAGGCAGGAATGGAATAATGCCTATTTTGAGCACTTTTAATTGACAAATATTCTATCTGTATTGGTTTAATTCTGTTAATTCTAAGACTAGCCTTTGCTCTGAGACTTTGACTGATCTCCCTTTTTTTGATTGTCAGCCTTTAACTCTTTGGAAGAAAGGTGGTGTGTAAATCTAAGTACTTAGGATTTATATGTTGAAATATATTATCTTAGCACACAATCCCTTGGACTAAATTTTAATCTAATTGTTATTAACTTGGGATATGGGATGATAAAACATTTAACTATTTCTTGTCTAAACATTGTCTTTTTGTACTTAGATCGCTGCAAAAATGGCAATTCATTATATTCAGGATATTTTCACCAACCGTTAATAAGGCATCTGGACAATTCCACTCTAATGGATGGCCGACTTTCATCTTGTACAATCTTTCTTCTGCATCATATCTGTTGGTCATTGGCTTTGCATCATAGGCAATAGCACTCACCTAGTTTCCTATATGAAGAGACTGGCCTATGGAAACCCTGTAGCCCTTGCTACACTCTGATTCTTCTTGTATGTCTTTTATTTTCTCTCAGAAATTAATGACTCCAAACATCACAAACATTCCTGCTTCCCTGACAATTCTCCCAACATCTCTCCTCTACGAAGCCCCCTGTCTTACTCCTTATTGCTTTTACAATGAAAAGAGCATGAGCTTTAGATTTCAGACAAAACTGGGTTCAAATCCCAGCGGGTTCACAAGTTACATCTATGACTTCAGACAAATTACTTGACTCCTCTGAGCCTTTGTGTCCTCACCTGTAAGATGAAGCGACCATGAGATAAAAGAAATAAGAGAAATAAAAGAGAGAACAAGGCTCTGGGTAACAGGCCTGGCCAACAGAAAACACTTAATACACCTGAATTCTCTCATGTCCTCTGCTGCAGCCCAGAAACTTTCCCTTACTGCTCAAGCCTTAGGGAGCTCGCTCCCTTCTGAACTCCTCTATCGTACACCATCGATCTCCTCGATTCCATTCTAAGCACTCTGAGGAAAAACAAATATGTCTCGCAGTTCTTCAGGACTTGATTTGGTGCCTTACCTGTAGTAAATGATCAACAACTGGCTTTTGTTCTTCTTAATGTACTAAATGCCATCACCGGCCCTTCTGTCCACACTGTACAAAAGGCTATCTCTTTCATGACATCTATTCCCCAGAAGTTCTACGTAAAAGTTGGACCAGTGAGAGTCATGGCAGGAAACAGAATTCAACTCACATATTAAAAATGAAGGATCTTTAGCCAAGGACTGCGTTTCGAGGTGTGGGTAGAGCTAAGAGCACAGCTGTGTGTTGAGGCACCTAGAGACTGGCAGTAGCAGGAGGCCACCCACACCAGAGCTGAGAGGACACAATGAGCTGTGGTCCTGAAGGTGCACAGCCCCTGCCAAGGACACGGGCCTAAAGCAAAGCAGTGAGGGACCCAGGGGAATGAATTCCTTGACTTTCCTCACCTTCCACACTTTGATCTCTTGCTGGTATTTTCTATCTGCTGAATCTAGGAAGCTAGGAGCAGAGAAGGCCAAGGGAGGCAGTTTCCTAGCAATCAGCCTCCCAGGGTACAAAATGCAACAAAGGAGGGGAGAGAATAGATCTGGAGCGGGGAGGGCAGTGGCAGATAAAGAATGAAGACAGGGCCAACTTCAATTTATGTGTCTTTAAGAGTCTCAGAAGTTATTTTGGGCTGCGTGCCATGGCTCACGCCTGTAATCCCAACACTTCGGGAGGCTGAGGTGGGTGGATCACCTGAGGTCAGGGGTTCAAGACCAGCCTGACCAATATGGTGAAACCCCATCTCTACTAAATACAAAAAATTGGCTGGACACGGTGACACATGCCTGTAATCCCAGCTATTTGGGAGGCTGAGGCAGGAGAATTGCTTGAACCTGGAAGGCCGAGGTTACAGTGGGCAGAGATTGAGCCATTGCACTTCAGCCTGGGCAACAAGAACAAAACTCCATCTCAAAAAAAAAAAAAAAAAAAAAGAAAAGAAGAAGTTATTTTGTCTCACAATCACAGAAAAGAAGTAGGATTTCAAAAAGCTAGGCAGAGCTAACATCACCAATATTGGAGTAGACCAAACTCATGTGCCTCCTGACATGCTGATGAAGGAGGACACAGCATCACTTTCATGATCCTCCTCCCAAAAATCATAACCTACATCTTATCAGACAAACCCAAACAGAGGGAGGTTCTACAAAATATTCTTCAAAATTGTCAAGGTCATGAGACATGAAGTATGACAGAGGAACTGTCCCAAATCAAAGGAGATTAAAGAGACCCAAAAACAAAGTGCAACAGGCTATCCTCGATTGGATCCTGGATCAGAAAAAAAAAATGTAATTTTTCTTTTTCTCTAGAGGACATTAGTCAGATAAGTGAAAAATTTGAATAAGGGCCAGGCACCATGGCTCACACCTGTAATCCCAGCACTTTGGGAGGCCAAGGCGGGCAGATCGCTTGAGTCTAGGAGTTCAAGACCAGCCTGGGCAATATGGTGAAACCTCCTGTCTACAAAAAACTAAAAAAATTAGGCAGGTGTGCCTGTAGCCCCAGCTACTCAGGAGGCTGAGGTGGGAGTATCACTTGAGCCCAGGAGGGGCTTCAGGCTGGAATTCAGTGGTGATCACTGCAGAGCAAGACTCTGTCTCAAATAAATAAATAAATAAATAAATAAATAAATAAATAAATAAAAGCTATAGATTAGAAAAAAGATAGTATCATTGTTAATTTTCCTGATTTGATAATTGCATTGGGATTATGTAAGCAGATTCTTTTCTGTTCAAAGGAAATACACCTGAAAGTATTTTACGGTAAAGGGACACAATAACTTCTCAAATGGCTAAAAAAATAAAAATGTGAGTGTGTGTGTGTGTGTGTGTGTGTGTGTGGAGAGAGAGAGAAAGAGAGAGAGAGAAAGAATGATAAAGCAAGCAAACAGAAAGAAATACTAACAATTTGGTAGGTTTGGATAAAGGGCACTCCATTTCTTTTTATTATTTTGACTGTTCTGTAAGCATGAAGTTATGTTTTAAAAAAGAAAGAGAGAAAGGAGAGGAGTTCACCAAAGGATGAGGACAATGCTGATGGGAACCGCTCATTTGCATTGAGAGAATGGCTAGGTCCTCACGGTTTTACCAGAACCTCATTAAATGTATGCTTCTCAGACTACTCTGGGCACCCAGTGACTTCTCTCATTACAGAGCTCCTATAGGGAATTTTATTCCTTTCATTAGGATTTGTTGTTTTTATTTGCAATGGTCTGGGCTCAATGTTTCAACATTGGAACTGCCTTTAATTCCTTTTCCCTTTAATATAGGAAGAAACCAGGTAAAGCAAAAAGCCATGCCACATCATGGTTGGAGAGCTTGGCATGAAATTACAGACTCTCCTGCGCCCTCTGTAAGGAAGTGAGAGAGTGATGAGCATAATGCTTATGCTAGCTTTGAAACTGGATTGTTTTCCTCCTCCAAAATAGAGCCACTAATATAACATTAACTTTCTGGGAGAATGGTAGCAATTTGCTCATTTCCTCACTGCCTCATCCTGTCCCCGAGCAGTTGTTTGAAAAAGTTATGATGACTACATATATGGCACACACATACATCTTTCTAGATGTCTTAGAGAAAACCAATAACTGCAATGGCTTTTAGTATAGAGATGGCACAACTAAACCTATTGCAACTCCAAGGAAAGTTAGAAGATGATTCCAGTTTTAAAATCCTGATATTAATTTGTGTATTTGTTTTTGGTGGTGATTTTTTGTTGTTGTTGTTTACTTGGGGAGTTTGAACACAAAAGCCATGTCCATGTTTTTGAGCATGCTGTCAATTTCAGTCCAACTAATGTTACTGCAGGACTTTAAGAAAAATGAAGAAATTCTTCAATGTCACAACGTCAAAGTGAAAAAAGGAAACCCCAGTACCAAATATCAGTATGAATCTTTTTAAGATTTAGACTACCAGACAAGTATTATTAGCTCAAGTATTATTTTTTTTTTACAACACAAGAATTTCACTGTTAATTCAAGAAACATGTATTAGGTGCCTACTGTGTGCCAGGCACCATGAGAAACAAAGTGAAATAAGCCTTGATTCTGCCTTCATGTTGCTTTCCCAGTCCACAATTTTCTTTTGCCAGCAAAATTGATGGCTATGTAAATACATAAATACAGTATTATACCCTGGAGAATGTAAGTTTCTATCAATATAGTACTTCTCCTGAGAGTTACACTTAGGGAAGAAACACTTCAAGATACTCACTGGGCAGGTGGCTGGGGGTGGGGGACCCATTCAGAGCCCAAAGAGCAGAAATCTCTGAATCAGTAATGTTCACCCATAGTTCAACACCCATAGTTCACTCATGTGATGATTAATTTGGCTAAGAAATATCATTTTGTTAAGCTTTAGTTGGGTGTCAAAATACATTTTTAAATAATACATCTGGTCTGGTATTGCAAATGGAGCAGCAGCAGAACAAGAATAAATCCAACATATGTTCTTGTCTTAGCATTTTTGGGCTGCTGTAACAAAATGGTGATTTATAAATAACAGAAAGTTCTTTCTTACAGTTCTAAAGGCTGGGAAGTCTAACATCAAGTCATCAGGAGGTTTAGTGTCTGGTGAGGGCCTGTTTTCTGCATCCAAGATGGTGCCTTATTGCTCTGTCCTCACATAGTAGAAGAGACAGGAAAAGGAGATTCACACCATGTTACCACATGGCAGAAGAGGTGGAAAGAGGCAAACCCCCTCCCACAAGCCCTGTTGTAATGGCCCTGATCCCATCCGTGAATGCTCCATTCTCATGACTTAAGCACCGCATGAGACAATGACATAGACAAGTTTCAACATATGAATTTTGGGGAACACCCTCAGACTACAGCAATTCTACTTGCTAACATAACTGCCTCATATCATCTTTGAGTTTATTAAAAATAATATGCTGCAACAATCCAGTCCTAATTTCAAAAAGGAACCCCAGGCTTGTTTGTGACAACAGCCTGACATCTCTAGAATAAGTTCATAGGTTCCCAAGGTGAGCTGTTTGAAAGACAGCACTGATTTGGAGGAATGGATAAATTCTGGTGTATTTGTTGAAAAAATAGCCTCATAACTTTATAATACCCCCTTGTACATGAATTTGAAGGCCTATAACAAATAATGCAATCATTGAAATAATGTAGGAAATGTTTTACAATGTGGTAAAATACTCATGGTAGAGTGTTATCTCATCACCAGCCTCCAAGATGGCCCCCAACATCTGCTGCTTCCTGGTATTCACATGCTTGTGTAGGGATCTCCTACACTGTGTCAGGTTTAGTCTGTACGACAAATGGAATATAGCAGAAATGATATGTCACTTTCAAGACTAGGTTATAAAGGACTGCACATTCTGTCTTCTCTCCCTGTCTATCTTTCTCTCATCACTTCCTCTGGGAGAAGGCAGCTTTCATATTATGTGAGCTCAATGAAGAGGCTTACCTGCTGAGAGCCTGAAGCCTCTTTATCAACAGCTACATGAACGAAGTTGGACACTAATTCCCCAGCTCTCAACTGACTGCTATCGTAGCCACGACTTAACTACAACCTCATAAGAAACTTTGATTCAGAACCACTCAGCTGAGTCACTCCCAGATTCTTGACCTTCAGATACTGTGTAAAATAATGTTTATTGTTTTAAACAGCTAAGTTTCAGGGTAATTTGCAACACACAACAAACAACTCACACTGCTAAATGAAAAACATAAATATATGATGGAAATTTTCCAACATGTTAACAGTGATTATCACTGACTGATGAGTTATAAGTAATTTTCATTTTTTATTAGACTTATTGTATTCTTTACTAATTTTACATATTAATTACATATCACTTTTTAAAATAGAAAAAACAAAGGCAGGGAGTTTTGTTCATATGTTTTAATACAAAGTGTGATTTACAATGGATTTTTCATTCATTTTATTACCATGTGTGGGCCACAGGATTCTGCAGGGACAATGATTAGCACCGAAAGAGGAATTACAATGCCAGGCAATATAATTTGGCCAAGTTTGAATCAAGTACTAAACAGAGATAACCAATCCAGGTAGTTCTGTCTAATAAGTGTACACACCGCCACACCAGTTACTGCTTTGAAAAAGACTTTTTAATTTTGAAATAATTTCACACATACAGAAAAGTTGCAAGAATAGTACCAAGAATTTCTGTACACCATTATTTCTATATAGCAATATATTCTAATTATGAATGTCTTACATTTGCTTTATCATTCCAGATGGACAGACAATAGATATGGACACATAATGTGTGCATCTCCTCTTCATAGCACTTATCACTATTATAGTTTTACATTTATTTGTATAATTATTTGATAAATTTTGTCTTTTCAGCTAGACTGTAATTTTCATGACTTTTGTTTGCCATTTTGTCCTGATGGTTAAAACTGGCTCATAGCAAATGCTAAATATTTTGTTTCATGAATGAAGAAATGAAAGGAATGGGAAATGAAGAGAGAGTATATGCTGGAAATCTTACATAATGTTATTCTTCTGTCCCTTTTTTTTTTTTTTTTTTTGAGACAGAGTCTCAGTCTGTTTCCCAGGCTGGAGTGCAGTGGTGTGCAATCTTGGCTCACTGCAAGCTCTGCCTCCTGGGTTCATGCCATTCTCCTGCCTCAGCCTCCTGAGCAGCTGGGACTACAGGTGCCTGCTACCACGCCCAGCTAATTTTTTGTATTTTTAGTAGAGACGGGGTTTCGCTGTGTTAGCCAGGATGGTCTCAATCTCCTGACCCTGTGATCCGCTAGCCTCGGCCTCCCAAAGTGCTGGGATTACAGGCATGAGCCACCATACCCAGCCTCTTCTGTCCCATTTTCTCTGATACTTTCCCACCAGATCTTTTCACCCTTTTATTTTTCTTCTTGGAAATTTTTTAAGTTATTTTTTAAATTATACATGTTTTTGAAGTCACGGTATCTGAAGAAAAAATGAAAATAAATAATTTTTTTAAAAATATACATGTTTTCATTTGTGCCTATCAGTTGGGTAAGGCAGTAAGATTCAAGATGTAATGCTGTTAGCTCTTTGAGGAATTGCCACACTGCTTTCCACAATAGTTCAACTAATTTACACTCCCACCAACAGTGAATAAGTGTTCCTTTTTCTCTGCAACCTCACCAGCATCTGCTATTTTTTGACTTTTTAATAAGCTTACTACCTGGGTGGCAAAATAATCTGCACAACAAACTCCTGTGACATGAGTTTACCTATATAACAAACTTGTACATGTACCCCAAACCTAAAATAAAAGTTTAAAAAAAATTTTTTTAAAGATGTAATGCTGAAGTAAAGCCCAAAACCTGGTGGAGGATCATAAGAAACAGGAAAGAGACTGAGATGTCAGAGAGGAAGAATGAGAAATGGCAGCTGGGCACAGCGGCTCACGCCTGTAATCCCAGCACTTTGGAAGGCCAAGTTGGGTGGATCACTGGAGCCAGGAGGTCAAGACCAGCCTGGCCAACACAGTGAAACCACGTCTCTACTAAAAATACAAAAAAATTAGCTGGGCGTGGTGGTACACGCCTATAATCCCAGCTACTCAGGAGGCTGAGGTATGAGAATTGCTTGAACCCAGGAAGCGGAGGTTACAATGAGCCAAGATCATGCAACTATACTCCAACCTGGGCAGCAGAGTGAGACTCTGTCTCAAAAAAAAAAGGAAGAAAAGAATGGTATTTGAAGCAAGAGATTAGATAAAGTTTCCCATTGGAGTAGGCTGTTTAAGCTCTATATATTAGTTTGCGTGGGCTAGGTTATGCTGCAATAACAAACTATCCCAAATCTCTGTGTCTTAAAGCAAGAAAGATTTATTTCTAGTACACAATGTGTGATCAATATATGATCCCTGGTGCTTAGCTGGGAACTCTAATCTCTATCATACTCGCTGCAGGACCCAGGCTTATGGAGCAGCCACCAGAGGACCCCTGCTAGTCATCACGCCAGAAGAAAAAGGAACTCTGAGAAGTCTCTTATCACTGGTAAGATTTGGTGAATAGCACTATAACTGCTAGCTTCAAAGCAGCCATTGCATTTCCTGCTCAGCAATCTCTACTACAAATTGAGTTTTATAGAGTGGACAAACAGGAAATGATGAGAATTTTATAGACACTCAATATCAAATCATTGCATATATGTATCCAAGCACAAGTGTTTCCTAGTCTTTCCAAACTTTCACCTTCCTCTTCCATTTCTTCAGTGTGATCCCCTTTCATCCCAGGAAGATTTCATAGCTATAAGCAAAGCCTAACTAATCACTCATTTGAACTCTTTTTAGTATTTATTTATATTCATTTATGCCTACATTCAGTAAATTTATAACACCCCTAACATGTACTAATAGAATAAAACTTTTTCATTGTTAAAATTAGTTATAGCAGCTTATAACTTCGACTCTGTTTCTTTAAGCAAGATTATGGTGTGGTAAAGCAAAAACAGCAGTGTGGGGAACCCAGGTTTCTAGCCTTCACTATATGCTCCAGGCATAATATCTGAAGAAAGTGGCCTTACTATTGGCATTAGATTTCTGAGAGTAACTTCCATTGCCAAGCCTGATTAGGTCAGCCAAACCAAATCATATTAAACCAAATCTCTAACAAAAACAGATTAGTTTACAATTGTAATCTTGATATCTGTTGAATCATATTTACAAAGCACAACAAAAGCAGCATTTGATACTCTTTGGCTGTGACTAGGCGGTAAACAGAAATAAGAACTGGAGAGTAATTTAAATAATGTCAAACAGAGGACAGGAGTTCTACCAGATACTCCAGGAACTTTGTGAACTTCATTAAGTCAGCTGAATACTTCAGCTGTCCAATATGCTAGAGTTCCTTGAACTTCATTCTGTGTGTATCCATTTGCCCTCTTGCAAGTGTGCAGGGGTTGGGGGCTGGGGTGTTACTTTACTTCTAACCAAAAGCCTTGAGGTAGACCAGAAGAATGGTTGGATAGTTAGCAAATTGAATAGGAAGAGGAGGACTGATCACATGGAAAATATTTGGAAAATCTTAGAAAGAGGAAAAGCAGCTCCTGGTATTTCTCCTTCATTCGTTCAGCTTCTCCTATGAGCTAGGCACTATTATTGGAGCCAAAGATAGAGTAGAAAATAATACAGCAGAGGCGTTCATGGAGTTTACATTCCAGTTGTGAAGGGAAGACAATCAGCACAAATAAATAAATGTGATAATATCGGACCATAATAAACACTTCTGAAGACAATAAAACAGGATAATGAATGTGATAGATGATGACAATGATTAGGAGATGTTTTAGATATGGTGGTCATAAAACGACTTGATGGATTTGAAGTGAGGGCTAATGGTGGGAAGGAGGCAGCCTTGCAGTATAGGGGAAGATCATTCCAAAAAGAAGGAAGAGCTAGTGCAAGGCCTCCAAGGTAGGAACAAGGTTGGCACAGTGAAGGAAATTCTAATAGAGGAAAACACATACCAAGTGGTATGCTGATGAAAAATGTTAATTCAAAGGATGCATAGAAACTTCTATAAGGTTCAGAATAAACAGGTCATTTCAAAGAAGAGATACTGGAGCTGACACTGAAGTGAGAGTTTGCTACATAAATGCTGAGAGAGATGGTGAGACAACATTTACAGCTTCTGAGGTAAAGGATCACTCTTCTGTGAGGACAAAGAAACCCGCTTCAGCACTGGAGGACAAGAAAGCCTCTCTCTTAACACTCTTTATGAAGAAAACTATTCCAGGAAGTAGTCTGCTGAAATAACAAATGAATCAGAATAAAGATCTCAAGAAATCGAAACATGTAGTCTAGACGAAATAGCAGTGAGCTGTGAAACCTGTAAGATTTACTGTTAAGTGATAATGTATTTGTAACGTTTAAAATAATTGTTAAGGAAGTATTCTTGGCTGGGCATAGTGGCTCACGCCTGTAATCCCAGCACTTTGGGAGGCCAAGGTGGGAGGATCACGAGTTCAGGACATCAAGACCATCCTGGCTAACATGGTGAAATCCCGCCTCTACTAAAAATACAAAAAATTGGCCAGGCATGGTGGCACGTGCCTGTAGTCCCAGCTACTCAGGAGGCTGAGGAAGGAGAATCACTTGAACCCAGGAGGCAGAGGTTGCAGTGAGCCAAGATAGCACCACTGCACTCTAGCCTGGGTGACAGAGTGAGACTCCATCTCAAAAAAAAAAAAAAAAAAAAAGATGTAACAAAATTCACCTATATGTTTATAAGATATAACTAAATCAAATGAGATAGATATATTACTGTAAGGGCATAGATTAAAAATATAGCAAACTAATGCAAAGAGAAAAAAAGCTGAAGTGATTACATTAATATCAAAGTAAAGACTTCAAGAAAAAACATTGTTTTAAAGGGATAGTGATTGGTAAGTGTTATAATCCACCCATTTTAGTCTTTTTTTGCTTAAAAGAAAATACCTATAACTGGATAATTTATAAAGAAAATGAATTTATTTATTACAGGTCTGGGGGCTGAGAAATCCAGGGTCAAGGGACTGCATCTGGGGAGAACCTTCTTGCTCCTTGCTAGTGGGACCCTCTGCAGAGTCCTGAGGGGGCACAGGGCATCACATGGCAGTGGGGCTGAGTGTCTAGCATGCTTGTTCAGCCTCTCTTCTTCTTCTTATAAAGCCACCAGTTTCCCTCCAGTGAAAACTCATTAATCAATTAATCCATTAATCCATGAATAGATTGAGGGGTGAGCCCTCATGATCCAATCACCTCTTAAAGACCCACCTCTCAATACTGCCAGATTGGGGGTTAAATTTCAACGTGAGTTTTGGAGGGGACAAATATTCAAACCATAGCATTCCACTCCTGGCCCCACAAAACTCATATCCTTCTCACATATAAATACATTCATTCCATCCCCATAGCCCCAAAGTCTTAACTCAGTCCAGCACCAACTCTAAAGTCCAAAGTCCAAGTCTCATCTGTAAGCCTGTGAAATCAAAACATATTATCTATATATAAGCATAGGGTACACATTCCCATTCCAAAAGGCAGAAATAGGCAAAAATGGGCCAGGCACGGTGGCTCATGCCTATAATCCCAGCACTTTGCGAGGCTAAGGAGAGGTGATCTCCTGAGGTCAAGAGTTCGAGACACTTTGACTCAGTGTCCTGCATCCTAGGTACACTGGAGAAGGGGCTGGGCCCCAAGATCTCAGGAGGCCCTGCCCCTGTGGCTTTGCTGGGTGCAAGGCACATCACAGCTCTCCCAAGCCGGTTTGCATGCTGGTGGCCCTACAGTTAGGTGGTCTCTTTGGTGGTCCTGCTCCCATGGCTCACATGGTGAAACCCCATTTCTACTAAAAATGCAAAAAAAAAAAAAAAAAGCAACAACAACAACAACAAAAAAACTAGCCAGGCGTGGTGGTGGGCACCTGTAATCCCAGCTACTCAGTAGGCTGAGGCAGGAGAATTGCTGGAACTCAGGAGGCAAAGGTTGCAGTGAGCTGAGATTGCACCACTACACTCCAGCCTGCATGACAGAGTGAGACTCCATCCCCACCCCCAAAAAGAAATAGGCAAAATGAAAGGAGTAGCAGGTCCCAAGTAAGTCCAAAACCCAACAGGGAAAACAACAGTAAGTCTTCAAGTTAGAGAATAATTTCCTTAGACTCAGTGTCCTGCATCCTAGGGACATTGGAGTAGTGGCTTGGCCCCAAGATCTCCGGAAGCCCTGCCTGCCCCAGTGGCTTTGCTGGGTGCAAGCCACATCACAGCTCTGCCAGGCTAGTTTGCATGCTGGTGGCCCTACAGTTAGGTGGTCTCCTTGGTGGTCCTGCTTCCATGGTTTCATTAGGCATTGCCCTTGCTGGGGCTCTCTGTGGTGGCTCCAACCCTACATTTCTGCTGGGAATTTACCTAATAGAGGCTCTCTGTGGCAGCTCCACCCCTGTGGCAGGTTTCTGCTTAGGCTTCCAGTACAAGTCGTTCTTTGAAACATAGGCGGAGGCAGTCATATCCCCATAGCTCTTGTATGCTGAAACCCCATAGACAACACCACATGGATGCCACCATGGCTTACAACTTATACTTCCTGGAGCTGTGGATCAAGATGCACCTGGGGCTGCTTGAGCCACGGATGGGGCACTGAGGAGCACTGTCTTGAAATGCAGGGAACACAGACCCGAAGTGATCCTGGGCAGCAGCCTATCCCCAAAACCACTCTGCCCTCCTATACCTCTGGTCCTGTAATGGGAGGGGCAGCCTCAAAGATCTCTGAAATGCCTTCAGGGGTTTTCTCCCATTGTCATAATAAAGAGCCTCTGGCTTTCTTCCATTCATTCTAATTCTCTCATTAATTGGTTACTTGTCCACATCCTTGGTTTCCTCTCTTGAAAATGCTCTTTCATTCTCTACCACATGGCCAGGCTGTGAATTTTCCAAAATTTTTCCCCTCTGTTTCTTCTCTCATCTTACTATAAACAGCCAAAAGTGGTCATGCAGCAGCCTGAATGCTTTGCTGTTGAAATATTTCTTCTGCCATCTATTCCAGTTCATCACTCTTAAGTTCTGCCTTTCATAAAGTCCTCAGGCATGGACACAGTTCAGCCAAGTTCTTTGCTGCTTTATAACAAGGATGGTCTTTACTCCAGTTTCCAATACTCTGTTCCTCATTTCCAACTGAGACTTCATTGGAATGGTCTTACTGTCCATATTTCGACCAACATTCTGATTGTAACTGAGTACCTCTATTTTTCTTTATTTTTTTTTTTTTTCTTTTTTTTGAGATGGGGTCTTGCTCGGTCGCCCAGGCTGGAGTGCAGTGGCACCATCTCAGCTCACTGCAAGCTCCACCTCCCAGGTTCACGCCATCCTCCTGCCTCAGCCTCCCGAGCAGCTGGGACCACAGGAACCTGCCACAACGCCCAGCTAATTTTTTGCATTTTTAGTAGAGACGGGGTTTCACTGTGTTAGCCAGGATGGTCTCGATCTCCTGACCTCATGATCTGCCTGCCTCGGCCTCCCAAAGTGCTGGGATTATAGGCGTGAGCCACCGTGCCCAGCCTGTACCTCTATTTTTCTAAGAGAAAGATAACACATTTTTTTAATTACTTTTTTCTCCTTTTCTCTTTCCTCTTCTTCCCCTGTTTCCCACTTCCTACTTAGGTCCTTACCAATGCAATTATAACCTTTTACCTTCCCTTCACCAGATACTCCCTACAGGGCAAGCTTCTCTATGTGCTTAGAAGCTCCAGAGCCAAGAACCTCTCCAACCAGGGGATTGTCTCGGGAGACAACACTCAATTTACAACCTAAAATATGCCCTGTAGGAAACTCTCTCCTACCTGGAGAGGACCCCGAGACAATGCACTTTACAGCCTAGTTCTGCCCATGATGGCACCGCTCAGCTACCCAGTCCAGAAGGCACTGAAGCAAGTCACCAAAACCCCACTGGCTCACTCACTCCCCTGCATGCCATTCATGCCAAGTCCCCCTTTATAAATCCCTGCTTTCTGCCCTACAAGTAAAGCAGTGCCCTTCAGGCAGAAAGCCTGTACTCCTTCCTGTAAGCTAGTTTTTGAATAAAAATTCACTTTCTTCACACCAGACCTCGCTGTTGTTAGTTGGATTCTGCACGTGGCAAGCAACTGAATCTGCATTTTGGTTACATGATCACAACCACTTAAGTAATCTCTAAGAAGATGCAGACTTTCCCTAGTCTTCTCTTCTGAGCCCTCACCAGGATCACCCCCTAATGCTCCATTCACATCTAAACAGTTTTTTCTAGCCTGCTCCTCCAAACTCTTTCAGCACCCACCCATTACAAAGTCCCAAGGCTGCTCCCACGTTTTCAGGTATTTGTATAGCAACAACCCTACTTCTCAGTACGAATTTTCTGATTTAGTCCATTTTCTGTTGCTTATAACAGAATACCTGAAACTTATAAAGAAAAGGTCATTTATAAAGAAAAGGAGTTTCTTTCTTACAGTTCTGGAGGCTGAGAAGTTCAAAGGGCCACATCTGCTGACAGCCTTCCTGTTGTCACTGGTAAACCGAATTCTTTCTCCACTTTGTATATATTGCGCAGAAAGAACATTCAATTGGAAAAGGCAATCAGGTTTTTATTCACTGGCCAGGGAATGGAGAAGGCAAGCTCTCACTCTAAATGCACCTTCTCTCTGAACGGTGCATGGGTTTTTAAGGACTAGGTTCAGGGTAGAAGAGGAATGTTAGCATGTGCGGAGCGGCCCTCCAGACATGCAGGCTCAATTCATATGCATATGACTTCATACATCACATAATCATTATATATATAATCAGAATAGACTGATTATATTTGTTCATTTTTTAAATCTTAAACATTTAAAGTTTCACAGCAACAGCTTATATTCAGGGTATGCAATTTATAGGTAGCTAATGCATGAAAAAATATGATTATAGTTTTGTATTACCCATTATTTTTCTCTTGTCAACCACAAAGAATTTCATTATTATCTAATCTGTGGCCCAGATGCTGCCTGTCTTTGTTTCATCTATAACAGCATTTCCTATCATGTGGCTACAGGATAATAATTGTGATTACAAAAAGAAAAAAGTACAGGAACTCACAGGTGAAACAGAACTGAACACAACTTTTACAGAACTCATCAGCTCCTCACTGTAAATCTCCTAGATTGGCCTCTCATGTACCTTTTTTTTTTTTTTTTCCTTTTTTCCTTGAAACATTTGCTGCTCTTTTTAGAAATCACAAACAGGGTTTCAAAAGTTATTTAAAAAAAAAAAAAAAGCCTGAAGAAAGAATCCAAAATTTGAGACCATACCTACTCTAAGAAGTGGTGAAAACCACATGGAAAAATATCAAGTATTTTGTGTCTAATCCTTTCAGAATTCCCTCTTGTACTTCACTCACAGGAGAAGTTATAGGAACCCCTACAGGAATTACAATGACAGGGCCAGACCCAGGAACAGCCTGCACACTCGAGTTTTGAAGTTTTAACTCATTCTCTCTCCAGCTGTCTCACACTTGTTGTTTGTTGTTTTGTTCGTTTCTTTCTAATTTAGAAAAAAAAAAAGTAGTAGTCAGGGAGTCTAGTCAAATACATTGGAGTTGGGGGGAATTATCAGATACCCAAATCTTAGTGATGCATTTGACTATTTTTCAGGATGAAAAGCATATATGGGTAGACATTGGCTTGGAGGGGAAATGGTGATACAGGAGAGATGAAGGAGCAGCACTTTGAAGTTGATTTTTGAAGAAAAACCATTAGTTTTCATCATTGTATAAGGACATCACTCTATGAATCATAGCAATAGGCAATTTGCAATTTAAAAAATAAATAAAAAGGCATCCTTGTGGCTAAATGGCAGTTTAGATTACAGTTCCTAAGGCCCACTGAAAATCATAAGCTACTGTCTTTCCTGAGCACATAAATGAATTTTTCTTCCATTTTGACAGCTCTATCCCTCCAGGTCATCCAGCTATTTTATCCCTTAATATTGGCTACTCTTCCTCCTCTCTCAGACGTCTCACTTTTTGCACCCAGCCCCCAAACAAACTAAAAGATTAAACTCAAGCAGGCTTCCCTATTGGGAAGCCTTTTTTTTTTTTTTGAGACAGAGTCTTTGCTCTGTCGCTCAGGCTGGAGTGCGGTGGTGCTATCAGTCTTGGCTCACTGCGACCTCTGCCTCCCGGCTTCAAGCGATTCTCCTGCCTCAGCCTCCTGAGTAGCTGGGATTACAGGGACACACCACCATGCCTGGCTAATTTTTGTATTTTTAGTAGAGACTGGGTTTCACCATGTTGGCCAGGCTAGTCTCAAACTCCTGGGCTCAAGTGATCCACCTGCCTCAGCCTCCCAAAAGTGCTGGGATTACCGGTGTGAGCCACTGTGCCCAGCCCCCTACTGGAGACTTTTGATGGGCATTTTTATTTATCTGAATTACGGAAAAGGAAAGTAACAAAAATGAACTGTGCAGACAGAGACTCTCCTCATATAGGAGTTGTCAGATCAAATTCTGCTTCCAAAATAAAGAAATAAAGAGGTGAAATGAAGACAGGGTTGAGCTTAAGACAATTTCATGCAGTTAGCACTAGGGGAAGTGGGAGAAGATAGATGGAAGCAGCACCTACCGGACGTGCTCTTTTGTGAAAGGTGCTTAATGGCTGCTCACTTTGGAGATGACTGAGTCCAAACTGCCTCATCTAATTCTTCAAGTCATCTTCCATCTGCCTGTTAAGCAGGAACAGGCCTCCTGAGATTATTCTCTTATGTCAAAATGGGATGTCATGTTAATCCACACCATGAGCATTTTGTATCTTTCTTCCCTTTGTTTCCCGGTTTATAACACTTTCCACCTCTACCTCTCATTCTGGAAAATTCTCCCGTGCTCTAGACTTGAATCTCTGATACTTCACCTCCCACTTATGTGAACTTGGGCGTGTTACTTGATATTGCTATGCTTCAATTTTCTTATGTGTAACTGCAGATAATAATAGTCCCTACCTCATAAAGTTGTTACAGAGATTAAGTAATAATATGCATGTAAAACACCGATTGAGCTATTATTACACAGCCTTTAAGATTCAAGTTCAAATCCCCCTTCCAGGCCGGGTGCAGTTGCTCACCTCTGTAAACTCAGCACTTTGGGAGGCCAAGGTGGGCGGATTACCTGAGGTCAGGAGATCGAGACCATCCTGGCTAAGACGGTGAAACCCCGTCTCTACTAAAAATACAAAAAGTTAGCTGGGCGTGGTGGCGGACGCCTGTAGTCCCAGCAACTCGGGAGGCTGAGGCACGAGAATGGTGTGAATGCGGGAGGCGGAGCTTGCAGTGAGCTGTGATCCGGCCACTGCACTCCAGCCTGGGCGACAGAGTGAGACTCCGTCTCAAAAAAAAAAAGAAACAGCACCAGGGGCAAAGTGAACCCAAGTGCCAAGCTCAAATTCTGCACTCTCTTCCTCTCATTCTTCATCATCTTCTTAGCTTTTTGAAGCTTTTAAGAAGAGGGTTTTTTAAAAAATTCTTTTAAATTTATTTTAATTTTTATTTTTAAATAGAGACAATGTCTCACTATGTTGCCCAGGCTGGTCTCGAACTTCTGAGCTTAAGTGATCCTCCCGCCTCGGCCTCCCAAAGTGCTGGGATTACAGGCATGAGCTACCATTCCTACCCAACACAGATTTTTAAATTTGTCACCAGAAAGAGGATTGGTCTAAATGATCTCATCTGAAACTCCTAGAAGCAGAAGTCTTACTCTATTCTTCACCATTTTTCCAGAAACTCTGACCAAAGAAAGACAACAAAATATTTATAAAATATTTATGAAATACATATAAAATATTATAGTTGTTTGAAAACAAGCAAAAAAGCCCCACTCTTAAATACAATAAAAGAACATAGGTGTGAGTTACAAAAAACATTTTTTAATCACTTGTTTTTCTATGGAAAATAAGTTATCAGAAAATATAAGGAAAAATTTAGAAGAAAGAACAAAAACACAAAATACAAATGTTATGGTCTTTTTGATGTAGCAACGTGACTAAATTAATATGCCCAGTATTGAATCTAACACTAATCCAGGTGTTGCGCTGAAGGTATTTTGTAGATTAACATCCATAATTGATTGACTTTAAGTAATGATGATTATCCTTGATAATTTTGGTGGGCCTCATTCAATTCACTGAAAGCCTTAAAAGCAGAACGGAGCGGGGTGCGGTGGCTCACGCCTGTAATCCCAGCACTTTGGGAGGCCGAGGTGGGCGGATCACCTGAGGTCAGGAGTTGGAGACCAGCTTGGCCAACATGGTAAAACCCCGTCTCTACTAAAAATACAAAAATTAGCTGGGTGTGGTGGCAGGCGCCTGTAATTCCAGCTACTTGGGAAGCTGAGGCAGGAGAATTGCTTGAGCCCAGGAGGCGGAGGTTGCAGTGAGCCAAGATCGTGCCACTGCATTCCAGCCTGGCCAACAGAGAGAGACTCTGTCTCAAAAAAGAAAAAACAAAAAACAAAAAAAGAAAAGCAGAACTGAGCCTTCCAGGAGGAAGGAATTTCATCTCTGGATAGTGGCTTCAGCTGATGTCCAAGAGTTACAGTCTGCCCTTCCCGATGGCCTGACAGATCTAGACTGTCCTCTCTAGCCCCCCAAATCCCATCATTGTTACACAATTATTGGCAACAAATATTTCAATATGTACCTCCTGTTGGTTTTGCCTTTCAGGTTAAACCCTGACTGATAAAATAGATAATAAACTAAACAAGAATTTATGTGGAACTTTTTTGAAGAAAAATGTAAAATGCTGCTGAAGAATATAAGAGTAGATAAAGAAACTTATCCAATTTCTGTACTGAAAATGCAAAATATTACAAAACCTAATGCAATTTGAAATTAAATCCCAACAAGACATTTTGGGGAACTTGACAAATTTCTTCTAAAAAAAAAAAAATTGTCATGGCTATGGGGTGGTGGAATTAACCTACCAAATAGTAAAACATGCCATAAAGCTACAGTAATTTTAAGTGTGGTGTTAGAAGAGGAAGAAATAAATAGATCAAAGAAACAAAATAAGGAACTCAGAAATAGACACGTGTATAAGTGGGAATTTAGTGTATGATAAATATGACTTTCAAATCAGTACAGGTAAGCTGGATGTACTAGTTATCTTTTATTGTGTGACACACCACTCAGAACCTCAGTCAATTGAAATAAGAACCATTTACATTTATTTAGTTCATAATTTTGTGGCATGGCAATTGGGCTAGAGTAAGCCAGGTGGATTTGGGATCTAACCAGACTTGGTTGATCTTGGCTGAGCCTGCTCATGTGTCTGTAGTCAGCTGGTTGGCCAGTGGAGCTGACTAGTTTTAAATGGTCTCACTCACACATCTCATGATTGTCTGGGAGAAACGGGTGAATGGGCCACATGTCTCTTACCATCCATCAGGCTAACCTGGGCTTGTTTAGATAGTGGCAGAGTTCTAAGAGCAGAGAACAGGTAAACCTCAATGTATAATCACTTTTCAAGTGCCCTTTTGTATCATATTTGCTACTGTCCCATCAGCCTAAACAAGTCAATACCAAGCATAGAATCCATGGGGGAGGGCACTACCAAAGGGCATGGTTACAAGGAGGAGTAAGCAAATTGAGGTCATTACTGCAACTGATCTAACACAATGAATTATTCAATAAATGGCGCCAGGAAAATTATTAAAATGTTGGGGGAGCAAAGTAGGTTAAACTCCTATTTACATCAAGGTAAATATCAGATGTATTAAAAATTAAATGTAAAAATTACCATATTTCAATAACAAAGTTGATAAACAACAATGTTGAGGAAATATTTGCAACATATATGGCAATAGAATAAGGTCCATAATATATGAAGAGAGGTTAGAAATAAGTAAGAAAAAGCTAAAGCAGTGGGGAAAAGATATAAATTCTTGGAAGAAATACAAACGGACTTTAAACAAAGGAAAATATGCTTAACATCAGCAACTATCAAAGAAATGCAAATGAAAACAAAATATTTGCCAGTTTGACAAAATGGTGTGTTCATGTCAAGTGCTATAAAGTGGGTGGGAAATAGGTACCTTCACATCATGTTTGTTAAAATATAAGTTGGCAATGTATTTCTGGAGGGCAAACTAACACTATGTATCAAAAATGTTAATGTGCCTACCCTTTGATTCATCAGTCTAATTTCTGGTAATTTATTTAAGAGTTAAGTGTGAAAAGGTATAGATAAAATATATGTTATGTAAAATAATATTTATTATTGCCCTTTTTTAAGAAGCTAAAATTAGGGGAAAAAATCAAACTTTCCATCAATAGAATTATCATGATGTATACGTACAATGAAACATCATGCAGTATTTATTCCAGTGATCTGGTGGAGTCATAAAATCAAATTTTAAAAAAGAAAAACAGAAATATTATGCAGTATTCAAATGCATAAAACAGATCCTCATGTATTGCTACAGAAAGATACTCATGATAGATTCTTGACAGGCATATGTAGGTTAATAAAATATATGACCTCTCCTACGTATACATTTTTGTCATCGGCACAAACAATTATAGGGAATGTTTACCAAATTGTAAAAAGGATTGAAGGATTTGTTTTTACACTTTTGCTATTCTGTTCAGCTTTTTTAAACAGTAATAAACTGCAATGGAATTGCTTTTATGTTGCAATGAAGTTAACTCTATTAGTGTGCTTCTTTAAAAATCACCCTAGGTCGGATGTGGTGGCTGATGCCTTGTAATCCCAGCACTTTGGGATCCAAAGGCAGAAGGATAACCTGAGCCCAGGAGTTCGAGACCAGCCTGGGCAACATAGAGAGATCCTGTCTCTATTTTCTTTTTTAAAAAATTTATTTAAACAATAAAATTTTAAAATTACTTCAAAGAATTCTTTGACAACCAGTATTTTGATGCCATAGCATTCTGATAATTTTTAACAATGTATTTTGAACCTTTATGAATTCTTCAGATAGAAAGTGCAATCATGGACTAATGCAAAATGCTGCTCCTGGTAACAATGAGAAGATGAATTTCTAAAAGTCTCGAAGAAGAGAGTGACTCCATTAAAAGAAGAGAAATTTAAAACAGAGTATAAACCAAAGTCCCATGAAACTCCATTGGCTCCCAGAGCAGGATCAACTTGTTATTAGTGAATGAAACTAAAGGATTCAAAGGTGGTTAAGATAAGGGAATAAAGAAGAGACATTATTTAGAATCCCATCTTTCAGTGAAGTCTGTCTATATTCTGTAAACCTCTGTGGCATCTTTGGGCCTCAAGTTTCCATCCATCTCTAATTAGTGTTGGCAATTAAGGGTTACATATGTGAGCTAAACAAAAATTTACAGTCCTAAATAATTACTTAAAGTCATTCAGCACCTCCATTAATGCCAGAGCTGATTTGAGCACCAGTGAAATATGTCTTCTGTCTGTTATCAGGAAGAGAGAAGGTGCAAAGTCATAGGGAGGTGAGGGTTTTCAGCAGAGGCCAAGAACAACATTTGTCTAATTGCTTAGGCGCAGGTACACATTGACCAGATTGTTAATTCATAAATTTGTAAATAATTGCCTTGAAGAAATAAACACCTCATAAGTCACATTAACAAAGGGCCAAATTCAAGGACATTTATTAAACATGAAAGAGATTTATAGATAAGGAAGGTGTGCTGCTTGGCCATCAGGATGAACTGATAGTAACCTCAAATGGCTATTTCATTTTAAAAATGCATATGATTCCTTATGCTTCTATCTTACCATCTATCAAGTGAGGGCACTGTTGACTTTCAATCTGTATGACAGATTTAGGGAGAGCTAGCTCACCTTTTAAGGCTTTCACAGAGAAAATGTGTAGCAAAAAAAAAAAAAAAAGCACAAGTTTTCGAATCTGGAGCTGCACCCCAGTTTCCTCTTCTGAAAAATGGGCAAAATACGGTTCACTTCCTAGGGTGCTATGAGGATTAAATGAGACAATATACGCATAAGGTCTGGAATATCATTAATACTCAGTGAATGTTTTTCTCATCCTTTCCTCTGACCATCCCACCTCCTTGTGATGCTGTCCAGGCTCTTCTTAAGTGGGTCACATCCACCTCATCCTTCCACATCACTCAAAACTCACCTCCTACACAGAGTTACTTTCTCTTCTCATTTAATATCTACATCACAAGGGTAGATATTAGAGGGTGGGGAGAAATTCTTTGGTTCACTTAATAATTAGGGCTGGGTGCAGTGGCTCACGCCTATAATCCCAGAACTTTGGGAGGCCAAGGTGGGTGGATCACCTGAGGTCAGGAGTTTGAGATCGCCCCGGCCCACATGGCGAATCCTGCCTCTACTAAAAATACAAAAATTAGCCGGGCGTGGTGGCGGGCGTCTATAGTTCCAGCTACTCAGGAGGCAGAGGCAGGAGAATCGCTTGAATCCGGGAGGTGGAGGTTGCAGTGAGCTGAGATCGCTCCACTGTACTCCGACCTGGGTAACAAGATGAGGACTCTGTCTCAAAATAAATAAATAAATAAATAAATAAATAAATAAATAATTAGGCAATGAGCTCCTATTCTGCTGTCAGGCATGGACTTAGCTCTTCAACTAGATTAGAAGTTCCCTGTGTTTTGGGGCATTATCTTAAACTTCTTGATTTCCCCCATAGCACCCATCATGTAGTAACATTTACTGCTTAATTATTAGTTTACATTACTTGATTGACTGAGAGATTTTCTGAGGCACCTAAAATATTTGGGTAAACTTTTTTACAAGAGACTTGCTCTGTCAACCGGGCTGGAGTGCAGTGGTCTGATCATAGGTCACTGCAGCCTCGAATTACTGGGCACAAACCATCTTCCTGCCTTGGCCTCCCAAAGTGTTGGGATTACAGGTGTGAGCCACCACATCCAGCATGTTTCAGTAAGTATTTTAAAGGTGATTTGGTACATCAATAATGCCAATGTCAATCGCAAGCACCATAGCTATATGGACAGTTTGTGAAAGAAGAAAGAAGCCAGTTTTCAATCTGTTCTAAAAAAAATGACATTCATGTCATGATCTTCCAAAGTTCTCTCCTTTTTTCAATACAGTTAAACATTTCTCAAAAAATCTCCTATGTGTTTCTGAAGTTTGAACCCCAGTTCCATAAAGTTTACACAAAAGCTCAATATGGTAATACTTCTTTCAGGTGATACGTTAGATAAAATGGTTTTTAATAATTGAAGTATCTGTTTTTGAACATGCATCAACACTTTTGACTTTTAAAAAAAATGCTTGACCGGGCACAGGGGCTCACAACTGTAATCCCAGCACTTTGGGAGGCCAAGGCAGGTGGATCACCTGAGGTCAAGAGTTTGAGACCAGGCTGGCCAACATGTTGAAACCCTGTCTCTAATAAAAACACAAAAAATTAGCCGGGCATGGTGGCAGGTGCCTGTAATTCTAGCTACTTGGGAGGCTGAGGCAGGAGAATTGCTTGAACCCGGGAGGCAGAGGTTGCAGTGAGCCAAGATCATGCCATTGCACTCCAGCCTGGGTGACAGAGTGAGACTCTGTCTCAAAAAATAGAAAAATAAAAGAATGTCTGATCCAGGACAATAAAAAATTGTTTTAATCCACTTTCAGAAATTACATTTTGTATGCAAATTTATCAACCAGAAATTTTCATGTTTTCCATTAACCTAATGAAAAATACATAAACAGCAATCTAGGCATTGTATCAACATTTTAATAATCATTATACAATAGCTATGCCTCATTGAGAAACAGGTTTTCTTCCTTGGCAATAGAATGCTTTAAAAATTGGTTTTCATTACTTAGATATTTTATTATATAATTTTTAGTTTTACATTTCCTATTTATACCATGAATGATTAAGAGTGGATACCACCAAAGACCACTCCAGAACATTTAATGTTGACCAGCCCTTACTCAGCAGGATACTGACGAGTAAGCAGCCATTCCAGATAAGTAAGTGAGTGGCTTTCTGTTATGTAAGCAGTGGGGACGTTTACTGAAAGCAGCACTGAGAAAATGGGCAGCCGCAGATCCTGTTGGAGAAGCAAAGAGCTGAGAGCAGGTGGGAGTGGAAGAATATATTGGGAAAGTAGTGCAATGATGCAAACCCACTCATCATTAATAGTTTCAGCATTTATGTTCAAAAAGAGAAATGTATAGAGCAGGTGAGCAGTCAGAAACCAGATTAGCTCAGTTCAGATGGAGTATCCCGGGGAACAGCAAAGATTCAGACAATGGAAAGAAGAAATACTTAAAAACACACCCATAGAAAAACAAATGGAATACAGTTGAAATAACCTAGACTTGGCATCAAAACAAAACAAAACAAAACAATTAGGCTCAAGACCTAGCTCTGGTCTTGATAACTTCTCTGAGGCTTATTTTCTTCCTTTGCAAAATGAGGGAAATAGTATCTGCAGCCTTGAATTAAGAGGAGTAAATGGATCCTTGGGGAAACCCTTTATAAACTCTAACATGTCACATGCAGTGTTATTGTTATTTTCTAAAGTTATGTCCAGGCTCCTACGTTCTCTTCCTGCCGCCTTCCTCCCTCTTCCAAGGTTGAGTCAGGGTTAATGGCAAGAGCATGTTATTGGCCCTGGTGCTAAGAGGTAGAGCTTTCCCTGTCAGTAGCTGAAGGACTAAAGCTGGATCAGCATGAGTACAGTGCAATAATTTCCTCCGTTGATCTGGACACAATAATTCCAATTATGCACCTGAAATTTTCATTAGCTTAAGTAGTCAAATCAGCTTAATAGCTTGTATTGAACTCACATTCATATAAAATTGTGAAGACTTCCCTTTTTCTAAAAATAATTAATCCTTATTCTATGCTTGTGCTGTTGATATTTAAAACCAATGTGCAACATTTTTATTCCTGCTAAATTGTATCCGGCTGACTGGCCCCTTGAGTGCAGCCAGCTGAGATCAGGCATCCTAAGTATTAGCCTGCTCTCCCACATTTACATCATCCATGAGAAGCAGCGTCTCCCTGGAGAAGCTGTGACGTCAAATTAAATAAAGTGGTACACGAAGTTTGCTACACATTCCATGCTGGATAGATCATCTTAGAGATTTACAATGTCCATTACCATACTGGGGCCTCTGATAGTCTATAGTAAGGAATCCTAGTTAACTGTGTTTAACCTTGTATTTCCCAATTTTTTTTTGACCATGGAACGCACCTTAGGAAATTTTGGTATTAGAAAATGAAATACTGTGTTGCCATGAAAAGAATGAGGTAGATCTACTTGAACTGACATGCAAACATCTTTAAATATTACAGGAGAAAAAGCAAGTATAAAACAACAAGCATAGTCTAACTGCCTTTTAAATTAAATGAATAAATGAATCCAGTACATATGTAGGTACATGTACAGAAATCCCTAAGCACATGTATAAAAGGCTGGAATGATAAATATCTTTCTGCTTTTGGTGACTATCCCTGGAGATCAGTATAAGTTCTAATGGAATGGTGATGAACGGAGACCTTTGTATTTCAATCTACGTGTTGCATAGTATCTGAATCTTTACACTGAGAATGTATGATAAATTATTTGTTTAGTAAATACAATTTTTAAGTTATAGGATTGTAGGGTGAAGCGGGCCAATATTTTAGCCAGTGATTATGTATAACTACATTTTTAGATAGTAACTAGCCAACTGGAATAAAAGAAATCAAATAAATATGCAAAATCAAAACAAATGAAAAATTGTACTTCCTGCCCAGATTCTGAAAGTCAGTAAATAAGACTTTGCAAGACAAGTTAAGCAGATTTTAAAACCTTTGGTGGAAAATATTTTCACACAGTTTATTTGGATTAAAAACTGAGGACTATGTAGTATAATTATTACAACCTGCCTTGCCTGAGGATGATGTTAAACAAAGACCGAATCTCAAAATATTATTAAAGATTAAAATAAGAACTCTTGTAGAGCAGGGCAAAGATTAGATGGTTCTGGGTTCAAATCTAGAATTCTATGCTTTCTTTTAAAGCCTCGGTTTCCTCATCTGCAAAACATAGTTGTTTAAGACTTAACTGAGGGAAGGGTAGCGGGAATGGGGACAAAGTGGGGATGATCAATAGGTACAAAAATAGATAGAAGGAATCAGATCTAGTATTTGATAGCACAACAGGGTGACGATAGTCAACAATTATTTATTGTATATTTTAAAATAACTAAAAGAGCGGAATCGGAATGTTCCTAAGACAAAGAAATAAATGCTTTGGGTGATGGATACCCTAATTACCCTGATTTGATTATTACACACGGCATGCCTGTGTCAAAACATCACATGTACCCCATAAATATATATACCTCTTATGTACCCACAATAGTTAAAATTTGTTTTTTAATTTAAAAAGACTTAACTGAAAAATATAGGGTAAATTATCTGGCTCAAAATTTACATTAACACTTTTTCCATGCAACAATGTCATGTATTACTTTTGAGAGCAGGCTAGAAGTCTGAGAAAAATTAGAGCTCTGTCAGAAATGAAACCAAAAGATGGACTTGGAATCCAAGAAAAGCCATTTAAGTTTCCTTCTAAGCAAGTATTCATACTCACAACTCGGTGTTTACTACTGAGGCATGACTGGGGGTCCTGACTGTGTGACTCAAAGCTGTGTTCTGCATTCCTGGGTATAACCACGGGGTCCTGACAAACGCCATTGAGCTGTTTTGTCCCCAGAAATGTTCATCCCAGTTCAAGTGAAATGAGAGCCCAAAATTTCAGACCCACAGCAGCTACACAAAGGTGCATTTATGAGAAAAGCATGTCTTAAAGGATTCTTAATCGATACACACTATCTTTGTCAGGCTTTTAGGAACATAATGAGATGAGTCACTATATTAGAAGGATGGGAAAGAATCGGAGAGGAGAAAAGACTGGAGTTTATGAATGACCTAAAGCATCCAGGCAATGAAAAGCAGTGCAAAATGGTCATAGGTTTGTGACTTAAAGAGGTAAAAGCCAACAATCGTGAGAAAAAAAAATTAAGATTTTAGGAAAGTGAACAAGAATGGATTTTTAAGTGCTACGTTTTTAAAAGCAATGGATTCACCTCAATTAGCATCAACTTAAAGGATAATGTCTCAAGATGGACAGACTTTACCTTTTTGTGTTTTTTAAATCAGCCCCCTGAATCCTACTGTAAATTCCTTTAAAAACGTAACCCTGTGAGGATGAAGAGTATCACGTCAAGGTATTCCGTAAATTGCATGTAATTTCTCCTCACGCGGACGATGGACTGGAAAACCTGTGTTCTTCTGAGCTGTGGAAGTGGAGCCGCGTTGCCAGGGAGACAGAGTGGTACCCAGAAGAGCCCCTCACCATCAACCTCCGCAAGTGCCTCTTATGATAAGGCGGCTGCGCGGCCAGCAGCAGCAATTCCAGCCAGGTAATCTGGCTGTAAATTACTCAAGTCGAGAATTTTTCATAGCAAATTTTTAAGCAGTCGAATCCCTCTTACACACACTTAGTCAGCAACACTGAGGAGAAATGTCTTGCTCCCTCCTGGTTTCCATGGGGAGGGATTTTTCCCAAGCCTCTCCCCACCGCTACTCCCTCCACCCTAGGGGAACTGGAGGAACTTAACTGATTGGTAAACTTGGGAAATGCAATGATCAATATCCACTCCATGATCTTGGATAAACTTGGGAAATCCAATGATCAATATCATAGCTTCACTCCTCAGAAGGAGCATAGCCTGCAGGAACTTCTCTTCCCCGCCTTAGTATTACCCCGGCAGAATTCGCAGAGACAACAGCCCTGGACCAGACTACCAGGGTCTGCGCTGGTGAATCAGACTAATCCTGAGGTCTAGTTAGGACAGCCATTTTGCTTTCCGTTAAGATACATCCTCCAACTTGACCTCAATTTTGATATTTGAAAAGAATTTCATTTTCAATTCTGTTCATATTTGAACAGAATTCATTTTTTAGACACTGCACATTTAAAAATTTTTATTAAATTATTGAGAGACTGGCTGGAAAGGAGGGGTGATACTCATTGGGGGCCTCCTCGTATACCCTAACAAGGGTGCTCAAATATGATGAACTCTAAGCCAAATACCACATAAGTCAAATAATCTTAACTCGATGTATTTGGTTGGGCCCCAAGAAGTCCCTGAACTCCCCGGAAATGTATGGAAATCTTTGCATGTAGTGAATTTTTCTTTCCCTAAGAAAAGTTTTAAAATGTCCACCTAATTGTTGACAGCAAAAAATGAAAATGCAAATGAATCACAATGCCAGGCATTTTCAGCAAACCTAACATTTTAGATTAATCTCATTATTTCAAAGGTTCAAACATATATGTAAAATAAATAATTGACTTAGCAGTGTTTATGAATGTAAGGCTTAGCTAAATGCCCCATGCAAGAAAGACTTTCTTATTATAATCAGCCTATAATGGTCGGTTTGTCTGATTTTATTTTTTTATGATGGCTCCTTGGCCAATTTATTACCATCATCAGGATACATAAAATAGGGAGTTTTTTTTCTTAAATTCTGAGAGTTTAGAGGATGGTGTCTTGTGAGGAAAAGCCAAATATTGAACAGTTGGCTGCATACAAACATTTTACCAGGCAGACATGAAGAATAAAAAACTCCAAATCCTGCAAACTCTTGAATAGAACAAACACAGAGCCTACCTCCTTATGATTATTTCAAAAATTAGGTAAAACATAACTACATGTATATGCATGTACATAAAGTGCAAACGAAGTTCAAAGAGTGTCCTGTAAAACACTGCAGTCTTGCACCATGGGTAGGTCTAGATTTTACTGTTGAGAAATTAATACAAAAAGTTACCTCAAACCAGTGACAATCCAAGCGGAACCATTAGGAGAAAATCCCACATCACTCTGTAAGCCCAAATAAAAAACAAAATTAGCTAAAAATAATAATAATAAGCCAGACATGAAAAAGTGACAAACCTTACAAAGAAGCAATCCACCTTAAGGGAGAGACAGCAGATGTGACCAACGGGAAGAGTAATACCTCCAAGAATGCAAGGTAATAGGACAACCTGAGAAAGACTATGCAATCAGTATGTTTGAAATTATTCAAGGAAGGATAATAATAGCTGACATTTATTTAGTGCTTGACTTGTAAAAATATAATCACTGACATTAATAGATTAAATGGCTCAGCTTTGAAGAAATTAACTAGAATTCAGCACAATGAATATGTAAGACAATATTAAAGAAGAGTTTAATTATGGAATATAGAATGAGAAATTCATATATGTATATTTGAGTTTCAAGGGAAAAATGTACTCAGAATTGAATAAAAAATCTAAGTCCTCAGATTTAAAGTGCTCTGAGTACGGAACAGGATAAATAAGAGTAAACCCACACCTGGACAAATGGGAGTGAAACTGAAGCTCAGTATAAATAAAGAGAAAACCGTAAAAGTAAACACAGAGCAAAAGACAGATTACCAGCAATGGTACAATAATTAGTTTCCAACTGCAATTTTCACAGTATCTTCAAAGTGCTAAAATTCTAGACCCAGTTAAGGTATCATTCAAGAATTAGATACAATAATAAAAATTTTCAGAAAAACAAAATAATTTACAGATCCTTACAGAAAGAATTGGAGGCTGAAGAAAACTGGAGTAAAAAGAAAGAATTGGGCTGGGTGCGGTGGCTCACGCCTGTAATCCCAGCATTTGGGGAGGCTGAGGCTGGTGGATCACCTGAGGTCAGAGGTTCAAGACCAGCCTGGCCAACATAGTGAAACCCCATCTCTACTAAAAATACAAAAATTAGCCTGGCGTGGTGGCTCACGCCTGTAGTCCTGCTACTTGGGAGGCTGAGGCAGGAGAATCGTTTGAACCTGGGAGGCAGAGGTTGCAGTGAGCCGGGATTGTACTACTGCACTCCAGCCTGGGCAAAAGAGTGAGACTCTGTCTCAAAAAATATATAAATAAATAAAAAGAAAGGATTGAGCTGAAGAAAATATGAGCATAGTAGTCGGTAAACATAAGGTAAATGTAGGTAAGTATTTTTTTTCTTTTCTTTTTTTTTTTTTTTTTTTTTTTGTGAGACAGAGTCTCACTCTCTCACCCAGGCTGGAGTGCAGTGGCACGATCTTGGCTCACTGCAACCTCCGCCTCCCGGGTTCAGGCAATTATCTTGCCTCAGCCTCCCAAGAAGCTAGGATTACAGGCATGCACCACCACGCCCGGCTAATTTTTTGTATTTTTAGTAGAGACAAGATTTCACCATGTTGGTCAGGCTGGTCTTGAACTCCTGACCTCAAGTGATCCACCTGCCTTGGCCTCCCAAAATGCTGGGATTATAGGCATGAGCCACCGTGCCTGGCAGGTAAGTATTTTCTGAAAGAAAAAAAAAAAAGAAAAAACTTTGAAGAGAGGGCTAAAAATGAGGAAGACCTAAACTACTGCACATTTATCACACTGAAAATGGGATAGAGAAGGTAGAATTAAAGCACTAAGTTTTCCAGAAGGGATATTATTTTGGACTTTGTTAAGTCAATTATATGTATTTAAAATTTAAATATTAGCATAAAAATAGAAACAGAATGTATAACTTCAAAACCATAAAAAAGGAAAGAATAAAGGGAAGTAAGGAAAAAAGAAACAAAAATAAGCCAGGAAGAAGGTAAAATGGAAGCACAAGGTAGGTAATACAAATAAAACAAAATATATCAGTACTCCTAATAAATGAATGGATAAATTAATTCAGCAGTTCAAAGTAAGAATTGTTTTACTGATTTTTTTCAATCAGCTATATCTCAAAGGAGACACATCAAAAACATATGAATACAGAAAGGTTGAAAACAAGTTGATGGTCAAAGTACACTATGGCTTCTCCCAGAAATCACCAAAGGCTAAAGATTGTAGATGAGGCTGGGGTGGTGGCTCACACCTGTAATCCCAGCACTTTAGGAGGCTGAGGCAGGAGGATCCCTTGAGTTTAGGAGTTCAAGGTCAGCCTGGGCAACATAGTGAGACCCCATCTCTATATTAAAAAAAAAAGACTGCAGATTATTTTGGCAGTAAGGACAAGCAGAGAGGGCAAGGATAGAGATAGGAATTGTTCTTGGACACCAAGCTGGGCCATCTGATTAAGGAACATGAAGGTCAAGTTCCTGAAGGAAATCTCTCGTTTGCTTCCCTGATTTCCTCCTGGACAAGGTCCTAAAGGTGGCATCCTTTCAGAGACATAAAAGGGGTGACTAGCCAGTTTCAAGATATCTTTGGCTCTTGTGAATAATGACTTATTCATCCGGATATTGGGCACTCCAAGGAAGTAGCTACTGTCATTCATAATGCCATCGTCTCAGCAAGACATCCATTATCTCTTTGAGGCAAGACTACTGGGGAAACAATGAGCAAAGTGGGTGCTGTGGCTCAGCTTGTGCATCTGATTCCTTCCCTTCTGTAGTGGTTGTCTCTGTCCTCCTGCCCAACAGGCTGCTGCTAGTGGATGGTATTGATTGCTGCCACTCTGGGTAGCTTGGCTAAAGCTACCTTGAATGTCATCTCTAAGGCACAACTTTTTCACTCTGATCTCTGCAAAGAGACTCAGTTTCCCAATCAGGAATTTCATGATCATCTTAAAGATCCAAGAATGACTGGAGTTTCATTGCAGAAAACTCAGGACCCTGCCATACCCACCATAGTGTTTTTATTACACCAGCAAAATTAAATACATTAAACCTAAATGGGTGGAAACTAGATATACCAGGCAAGTGTTAAACAATATAGACTTTCAGATTTAAAAAAAAAGAGTAGGAAAGGGAAGGCTAAAATCATAATGATAAAGAGGAAAGTTTTACAAGAAAGATAAAACAACTTTGAGCCTATATGCATCTAAGATGTAGCTTCAAATTTTTCAAAACAAAAATTGGCAGAATTACAAAGAGAAATTGATCCATAGTCTCATAGAAATTTAACACACCTCTCTCAACAACAGATAAAACAAGCAGTTAATAACATAAATTATATATAAGAATTGGAAAACACTAAACCAGCATCTCACAAATAATCCCCTGAGAAGAATAGGCTAAGTTCTCCCCTTGTCTTATAAGAGAGAATTCAGAAATTGCTCGACTCCACGGGGACCAATCAAATGAGGCCAGAGCCTGGCTTGACCCTCAGAAGAAAAAACGGAAACCACAACACATCAACTAAGTTCCCAGACTCCAGGGAGCTGGTTCCAGACCCTCCAAAGAGCATGATACCTGCAGGTGAGGGCAGTGAGCCTCACATTGACCAGTGTTGTCCTGTAGAAGTTGATGAGAAGGGCTATATTGAGTGATTTTGATGTCCAAGCCAGACCGTGGTTGGTCACCTAAGTAGAGTGAATACTTCTGGGAAAGGAAAGTTTAGAATTTCTGCAGATCAGACTGAAGGGTTCTTTCCCATTTCTTTCCTCGAACCAGGATTACAGGGAACAATACACTCTCACAAGGTGTAAATTTGACTACTTAACACACCATAGCCTTCTTTCCTGATTCAGTCCACCCAGCCTCCTACAATACCTCATCCATAACCAGGAAGACGCTAATGAGCTTTGAGAATAGTCTCTAAACACATGTTGAAATTAACAGCTAATGTGGGTTAGTTCTGTTAAGGATCCCACAGATGCAGAGAAATGTACTCAGTTTTCAGACAGAAGGCATGAGAGGAATTGAGTTTGGATGCTCTACTCCTACACACACAAAGCTGAGCATCTATCTCCAAACTCAGGTTATAGGAAATTAGGACAGAGAGAGATTTAATGTCTGGGTGAGCCAGGGAGCTGCACAGCCAAGATTAGAACTCCAGGCTCCCAAAGCCATTTCCTCCCCGTTACACTGCTGCCTTTTCCTGTTTTTCCACTCAGGCTAATCATTACATGAAATTTGAGAACCAGTCACCAGGCTGAAGGTTATAAAGCCTTCAGGTAACTAAGGACCCTGTTTATAAAGAGCCAAGAGGATGCAATCTATACTTAAAATACTTCCCCATGTGTGAAATACACAGATGTGAGCTCCAGCAGTTTGGATTAATAGTCTGATTCATCTTGTATCTAGCTGATAATTTCATCAAAATGACACATATTGTGAGAGAAGCATGCTGAAGGTTTTTAAAATTTGTTTTTAGCTTTTAACTCTTCAACAAAAGTCACTGCTTAAAATGGAAAGAAATGAATCAATCAATAAACCAGTTCAAAACCTACATATGCAGAGTCTTAAAATAGGTATTTATTTATAATTTTGAGAACATGTAATGGAAAAAAGATATCTTTTGTAAGAACTAAGGCACTTATCCTTCCTGTAAAGGGCTAGGCTAAGGACATGTTCATTATAGCAGATGGTTTGTTCTGCTAGATACTCATGTGTTGCATGTTCATTTCTGCTATTTGTTCTTTTGATGCACTGCCGCAGCAACTTCTATAACTTCTTCTATAAAGGGTCAGTTAGGAAATATTTTCAGCTTTATGGACCATACAATCTCCATGGCAATTACTCAGCTTTGCCACAGTAGTGAGGAAGCAGCCATGGTGTCTGAACAAATGAGCATGGCCAGATTTGGCTTGCCACATCTCTGCTCTACAGGACAAACCGCATTGTATGGCAGCAGGGGATAGCTGGCTGGATGCAGTATATAGTCCAGACCAGTTGACTGATATTTTTGTTTGCAAGTAAATGGAATCTCTTTTTTGTGTGTTTGTTTTGCTCTGTTTTTTTGACACAGAGTCTCTCTCCATTGCCCTGGCTGGAGTGCGGTGACACGATCATGGCTCATTGCAGCCTCAATCTTCTGGGCTCAAGTAATTCTCTCACCTCAGCCTCTTGAATAGCTGGGAGTACAGGTGCACACCACCATGCTCAGCTAATTTTTTTTAATTTTTTAATTTTTTATAGAGACTGGATCTCCCTATGTTGCCCAGGCTGGTCTCAAACCCCTGGCCTCAAGCAATCCTCCTGCCTCAGGCCCCCAAATTGCTGGGGTTATACAAGTGAACCATCATGCCCTGCCTAAGTCTCTTTTCTGTATAACTTATTTGTATGCCCTGTTTCACCAAGAAGAGTGTGAGCTCTTGGATGAGGGGGACAATATTAATTTAATACTCTCCCAGAAGTTCATACCAGATGATATGCTCTGGAGGAAGAAGCGTGAGCCTAACTGTGAAACAGATCAGAATTCAAGTCCTGGTCTTGCCGTTCATTCGCTGTGTGACACTGGACAAGTTATGCACCCTGAGCCTCCATTTCCTCATCTGTTAAAAGGGAGATCATATCTACTTCGTAGAATTGTTGTGAGGCTGACATAAGGTGAAGCACCTAGTAACTGAATTGTCCAGTTCCAGGCCAAAGCCCTACGTGTGGCCTTTCGAGCCTGACCATGGGCCGGTACAAGGTTTTACGGGCAAGGCCCCTGGCAGAGAGCTGCCCACTGCACACAGACTCGGTGCACTGCCAGTGCCGTGCAATTTTCTGGAGGGAGTCAAAGTTGAGGACAGAGGATCCCACACCCCTCCCACCAGCCTCCTCTGGGCCAGCGGTGCTCACTGTGACATCATTCTAGGTGCCTCCGTTCAGAGGCCTCCTTGCTTCCCAGGAGCTTCCACTGAGACCTTCTTATCCAGAGGCTTTGGCTGAGGCACTTTCCTCCACTTGGAATCAGCACTTTCCCACTGCTGGCCCTTCCCCTGCTCCCCTCTCCTGGCCCTCCTGGGTCCACAAGAAGCTTTTGACTGAGGACTCATGGGCAGTCAGTCATACAACTCCCCTCATCTGGGCTGTGTGCCACCTGACCCTCACCCCGTGCTGTTTCGTGGGGGGAAATGGAACACCGGGAGCCAACACTTTCTTTTTGCCTCTTTCTTTAGCAGTTGCAGTCCGTGAAAAAAATAAAAAAGGATATCACTTTCAGTTTGGCTCATTGTATTCATTGACCACAATGACCCCTGAAAGTATCTGAAAAAATAATAATAATAATAATTCCCAACAGTATTGTTCTTAGAAATGGGGAAGAGGGGCCCTGCATGCCATCAACATATAAACAACAGTGAGGTGGTGCCGTAGCTCCTGCTCAGGGCACTCATTAAAGATGTCTTAAACAGCACCTGGCTGGGCGTGGTGCTCACGCCTGTAATCCCAGCACTCGGGAGGCCGAGGTGGGCAGATCACTTGAGTCCAGGAGTTTGAGATCAGCCTGGCCAACATGGTGAAACCCCATCTCTACTTAAAAAAAAAAGAAAAAAAGAAAAAAAGAAAATTAGTTGGGCTTGGTGGCATGCACCTGTAGTCCCTGCTACTCGGGAGGATGAGGCAGGAGAATCACTTGAACCCGGGAGGCAGAGGTTGCAGTGAGCCGAGATCACACCACTGCACTCCAGCCTGGGCGACAGAGTGAGACTCTGTCTCAAAAATAAATAAATGAATAAATAAACAGCATCTGATGAGGGTTGAAAAATTACTTATCAGGTACAGTAATCACTATTTGGGTACTGAGTACACTAGAAATCCAGTTCCCACAGCATGCAATATACCGTGTAACAAACAAGCACATGTACCCCTTGAATCTAAAATTTTTTTAAATAATAATTTTTTAAAAAGAGTGCCTGACATCTCTGTCTCTCAGCACCTGTTGGCACAGTGTGACCTGTAACTCTGAACTTCCACTCTCATTTTTGCATAAACATAAATCTGCGGACTTCGAAATATTGTGTCCATTTTCTTCTCTTTGTGTTCCAAATTATGAGATCAGAGGAATACATGAATTAATATGGTATGTGTGTCAGTTGCACACAGAGGCTATGGGACATCTGCCATATCAAAAAATGTATATTACTCTTACATTTGTATATACAGAATACATATAAATGAAACACACATGAAGGATGATACAGATTCTTGATATTACTATGTGTTTCTACATACTGGTTTGAGAGACAGTGAAAACCACAGTGTAAATGATAGCAGCATAACCGTTGAATTTAAAATGTTTTATAATGTTTTTTGTGCTAATGATAATGTATTGTATGTGACCCTATTATAATATCTGAACAAGAAAGGTAAACTTCATGCTTTATTTCCAAATCCAAGTGTTTACTGTTGAAAAGTTTTATTACAAATCCTAGTTACTATCATTTCAGCAAGGTTTATCTAAACTGAATAAAAATTAAATGATGAAAAATGAATTTAAAATTAATGTAGTAATAAAGACCACCTGAGAATAGAAATTAAATAATGAAAAATTGAGTAAAAAATAAATGAAAAAGACTACCCAAGAGGCTGGGCGCAGTGGCTCACACCCATCATTCCAATACTTTGGGAACCTGAGGCAGGAGGATTGCTTGAGCCCAGGAGTTCTAGACTAGCCTGGGCAACATAATGAGACCCATCTCTATAAAAAGTATTAAAAATTAGCTGGGTATGATGGTACACTTCTGTGGTCCAAGCTATTTGGGAGGATGAGGTGGGAGGATTGCTTGAGTCCAGGGGGTTGAGACTGCAGTTAGCCATTATCGTACCACTGCACTCCAGTCTCAGTGACAGAGAAAGACCTTGTCTCAAAAAACAAACGAACAAAAAAAAAAAAAAAAACTACCTAAGAACCAAAGTGATTGAGAAAGTTTGTCTAATTTCAATGTCAACTGAATTATATAAAAGTCTTCATTAAAACAAAATAATCAGTGATTTTGCTGAAATGATAGAAGAAATAAATAAGTTATGTGAGATAGGTAATAGTTTATCAGTTGGGAATGTCTTTATTCTTCATCCAGACTTCTAAACATAGCCAGTCAAGAGAATATCCACACATAATTCCAGTATCTTTGAAACTTTGCTGGCTTCAAGTCCTATAAAAGTATAAATGTGCAAGCATTTTTAAAATTATTTTAAAAGTAAAGATGAGGCCTTACTACATTGCCCAGACTGGTTTCAAACTCCTGAGCTCAAACAATCCTCCTGTCTCAGCCTCCCAAAGTGCTAGGATTACAGGTATGAGCCACCATGCCAGGCTGCAAGCATTTTTAAATTTTGTTATTACAAATGTATATTTGCAAAAACAGTAAGATAGCACTTTTTGAAACTGTGGTAAAAGACACATAATATGAAATTTACCATCTTACCCATTTTTAAGTGTACAGTTCAGTCATGGTAACTATATTCACGTGGTTGTGCAACCAGTCTGTAGAATTCTTTTCATCTCACAAAACTAAAACTCTCTACTCACTAAACAACTCCCCACCTCCCCGTCCTCCCAGCCCCTGGCAACCACCATGCTACTGTGAAAGGAAAATAAATCTTGAAACCCCGAAATCACTAAGCCAAATGGAAAAGTCAAGCTGGGAACTGTGTAGGGCAGGGATCCCCAGCCCCCCAAACCACAGACTGGTACCAGTCCATGGCCTGTTAGGAACTGGGTGGCACCACTGGAGGTGAGCGGTGGGTAAAATATTAATTACCACCTGAGCTCCACCTCCTGTCAGATCAGCCAAGGCATTAGATTCTCACAGGATCACGAAGCTTATGGTGAACTGCACATGCAAGGGATCTAGGTTGCACACTCCTTATGAGAATCTCATGCCTGATGATCTGAGGTAGAACAGTTTCATCCTGAAACCAATCTCCTCCCACCCATGAAACTGGTTCCTGGTGCCAAAAAGGTTGGGGACCACTGGCATAAGGCAAACCTGCCTCCCAGTCTATTCCTCAGTAAGATAGCTACAAAGATTTAAAAAGCTATATACCTCCCTCAAAAAGCTATGTACCTTGTGGACAAAGGATGGGCAGAACTCCAAGTCATCCCTCTGCTCACGTGAGACAAATGCATATTTGATGCTTCCTTTGCTTTGTTGTTTCACTGTGCCAGACTAAGGCATAAGTGACTATTCCAGCAAATTGTGCACTCAGTGAAAGGCTAATCAGAAACTCAAAAGAATGCAACTGTTGTCTCTTATCTATCTGTGACCTGGAAGCCCCCTCCCCGCTTCGAGTTGTCCCACCTTTCCCAACTGAACTCATGTACATCTTACATATATTGATTGATGTCTCATGTCTCCCTAAAATGTATAAAACCAAGTCGTGCCCCAACCACCTTGGGCACATGTTGTCAGGACCTCGGGAGGCTCAGTCAACTTTCTAAATTGATTGAGACCTGTCTCAGATACTTTTTGGTTTACACTACTTTCTTTCTCTCTATAAATCAGACTACTCTAGGTACCGCATGTAAGTGGAATCCTACAGTATTTGTCTTTCCATGACTGACTTCTTCATTTAGCATAAGACCGCCAAGTTCATCCACATTGAAGCATGCGACAGAATCGTTCCTTTTTCAGGCTGAATAATATTCTGTTGTAAATCACATTTTGTTTATCCATTCATCTATCCACAGACATTTGGGTAGTTTTCACCTTTTGGCTATTGTGAATAATGCTGTTAAGGAACATGAATAGACAAATATCATTTAAAGACTCTGCTTTCAGTTCTTTGGGGTACAGAAGTAGATTATTGGATAATATGGTAATTCTATTTTAATTTTATAGCAGCACACCATTTTACATGCTCACCAACAATGCACAAGGGTTCCAGTTTCTCCACATCTTTCCCAGCACTTGCTATTTTCTGCTTTTTTGTTTGTTTTCTTTTTTGTTAGTAGCCGTCCTAATGGGTATGAAGTGATATTTTATGTGGCTTTGATTTGCATTATCTTAATGATTTGTGATGCTGAGCATCTTTCCATGTGCTTGTTGGGAATAGCACATATTTTATTTAAATTTGTCAATTTGATTTATAACTTTTACATATTTAGACATACAACATATGGGCCTCCATTTGAAATCTTGCCTTGAACCCTGCCAATGTTAGGCGCAGGCCTGATAACCAACCCTTCCCAGAGCCTTTTATTACCCAGTAAAATATTAATTAACCACATAAAGTACAGTCATCCCTTGGTATCCTTGGGAGACTGGTCCCAGGACCCCCCATCCCATCCCCATGTATGACAAAATTCATACATACTCAAGTTCTGAAGTCAGCCCTGCAGAACCTCACTCTATTTTCATCTGTGTATTAATTGGAACCTTGAAGTTCAAACCCAATTTGTTCAAGGGTCATTTGTAGTTCGGGTAGAAGCATTAGACAGAGGCAGCTGATTCTATTAAAAATTTTTTATTTCAGGTCAGGCACAGTGGCTCATGCCTATAATCCCAACATTTTGGGAGGCCAAGGCAGAAGGATTGCTTGAGCCCAGGAGTTCAAGACCAGCCTGGGCAACATAGTAAGACCTCATCTCTACAAATAATTAAAAAATAGCAACTAATGATGGTGCACACCTGTAGTCCTAGCTACTCAGTAGGCTGAGGCAGGAGGATCGCTTCAGCCCGGGAGTTCAATGCTACAGTGCACGGTGATCATGCCATTGCACTCCAACCTGGGTGACAGAAGGAGACCCTATCTCAAAAAAACAAAAACAAAAACATTTTAACCAAAGAAGATAAAACTAAGAATAGTCTGCTTCTATGACTTTGCTATTCCACATGTGGTCGCTGGACCAGCAAGAAGTGTAACAGAAATGCAGAATTTCCAGCCCCACTGTAGATGTACTGAATCAGGATGTACATTTTAACAAGCTCACCAGGTGATTTGTATGAGCTCTGAAATTCAAGAGGCACTAGTCTGTGTATTCATACAGGTAGCTGCAGGCCTAAAACCAAACAACTTAAATAACAGTATAAGTCACATTTATTGAGCACTTACTATGCATCAACACTCAGGCTAAAGGCTTACCACATATTACTTGATCTTTACAACAAAAGTATAAGGTGAGTGAGAAAACTGGCACTCAGAAAGGTTACTTGCACAGTGTCATAGCTAGTAAGTGGTAGAACTAGGATTTAAATTCAGGCAGTCTGAAAATAGGGTCAGATGAACATCACGTGATATTTCTTCTAAAAGAATAAATGGCACCAGCTGTGTACCATTGTGTCCCCTGATATGATACCTACAAAGCACATTGCCACTACCTATTGGTGGTCTCCTATGTCAGGCACTTTACAATATTATTTTTCATCTTAAAAAAGAAAAAGATTAGAAGAGAGTCTTTTTATTTTCCTTTTACAGAGAGGTTAAATTATTTGTAGATGTCCCATAATTAGAAGCTGGAGCCCAAATTCGAACCCAGATTAACTCCAAACTCTGCTTCTTCCATCAAGCTGTTTCCCCTGCCGCCTTCTCATTCCTGAGTCCCTCAGGTCTCAGGGAAACACTCAGCTTCCTTTCACAGTCTCCCCCCATCAGGCTGGTAGGAGTATGGTTAAAATGTTGAACTGACAGGACAGCTATGAGACAGCAAGGTCTGGAGAGAACCCAGAACAAAGCTTGCAACCTGGCAGGTGGCCAGGTGCACAGTGAGGAGTGGAATTCCTTTATTTGTACCTTAGCCTTGAAAGCGGCTGTTGAGCCCTGGAGCCACCAACCAGGGAGACACATTCTGATGGCTTCATCTCCTAATTCTATGTGTGCTGCCTCTGTGCTTCTCAACCTGAGTTTCTGCATTGATATTTTCAGGAGAAAGAAGGTTCCAAAAGAATGTTTCTAACTCTGTATTTTCATGTTTATGATAACTTTAAAATTTTCATATAAGCATAGGCTGGATCATTAGGATAAGTGCATTATAGTCAAGCAATCCATGAGATTTTTCAGGGTTGTGTGTGCATTCACAGTCCCATTTGTGTTGCTAGGTGGTCATCAAGTGGCAACATTTAGGGCTAAATGCACTGCTTCTCAAGCACTGTGGACATGTGTTCTCAGGGGTCTTCAAGTTCTCACATAAGCCCCTCAGTTTTCTTCTCTACCTGTAGGCAGGAATACTAACTCCCCTTTCTTCCCTTAGAAGCATTATATAGAGCATCATCAGAATTCAAAAGCATTCTGTAAGATAGTAGAAATATAGTGGTACTGTCTTCCTACATCGTATTGTTAACCAAGAAGTGACTGTTTCAGTCCATTCTTGCACTACTGTAGAGAAATACCTCAGACGGGGTAATTTATAAAGAAAACAGGTTTAATTCACTCATGGTTCTACAGGCTATACAGGAAGCATAGCAGCTTCTGCTTCTGGGGAGTCCTCAGGAAGTTTCCAATCAAGGTGGAAGGCAAAGGGGGAGTGAGGCACTTCACGTGGTCAGAGCAGGAGGAAGAGGGGGTGGGGAGGTGCTAAACACTTTTAAACAACAAGATCTCACAGGAACAGCACCACAGGTATGGGGCTTAACCATTCATGAAGAATCCACCCCTATGATCCAATTACCTCCCACCAGACCTCCTGCAATGGTGGGGATTACAATTGAACATGAGATTTGGTGGGGACACAGATCCCAACCATATCAGTGACTGAGACACTCAACAGAGGTTTATTTAGCCAAAGTTTGAGGGAGCACCTGGGAGAAACACAAGTCACAGGAACCTCTGTGACCTGTGCTTTTTCCAAAGGGGGTTTTTGGAACTTCAACATTTAAAGGAGAAAGAGCAAGCAGGAGGGGAAAAAGAGAGGAAGGGTAGGCAGTGAGGCAAATTCTTGTGAGGCTCTGGTTAGCCTCGATAAATCTACATTTTACATGTGGAAAGAGAGGGTAGAAGAAAAAGTCAATTGTATTTTGTCTTCTGCTCAGTAAATCTACCTTTTACACAAGAAAAAGTAAACATGTGCATTCATTTCAGGCTGGGTGGAGGGATGATTTCTGGTCTTGTCCTATACCTGTGAAGATAAGTTGGTAATTGACATCGTCAGGTGCTATTGAACCGAGATCCAATAGAACTTGGTTTTAGGGCTAGTTTATAAGGGGGATATATCTCCTGAAAGATTGAGGGGCTCACAAGGAATTTCCTTGTGGGCAGTTTGTGAGGGAGGCCATCTGAGGAGATATGTGGCCTTCCCACATTGTGGGAACCTGGCTTTTATGGATGAGGCTGTGACACAGGGTTGTGAAATCACAGTTATCTGTTTGGGAACAAAAGGAAGGCAGTGTGTGTGACTCAGTTCCTAAGCTTAACTTTCCATTTGGCATAGTGAGTTTGGGGTCCTGAGATTCTATTCTCTTTCACAACATGCATTCTGTATTCCAACACTATAGGAATATTTTAATTGGGAAAATGTAGAAGTTCAAAAGGTGACAATTTAATTGCCATGAATCTAAATCTTACCTAAAAGAGTTAACCACTGAGGAGGGATGGAGGTGAATTTTTCTCCAGTTCTGAGACTTCCCTGTAAGTGGAGAGCAGAGGGAGCTCCCTAGGGGAAACACTCCTGGCCCCTTCTGCTGGTGTGGAAGGATCAGCCAGTGAGGCACAGCCCTGGCATGGCCCACCTCTCCACACTCCCAGCTCCAGCCTGACTTCAGAGAGCTTGCCTTGTGTTCTGTTCCTCTTTGTGGGAAATTTTACAGGGTTAGGCTCCGGACTGGGTGGTTTGGTCTGATCATCATGGGGTTCAGTATTCCATCAAGCCCACTTTTCATGGACATAGGCTACATTCCCCAGTATCAGTTGATATTTGGAACTCCCATTTGCCTTACTGTTTTGTTATATTTCCCTATTGTTTCCAAAGTTGGTCTGAGAAGCGGGATACATTTTTTGAGGCCCCTCATTCCCGATTTTAATTTACAATAATATTTATTGAAAATAGTTTTTATTAATACCTATTTAAATAATTTAGATATATTTAAATAGTATTTATTTTGAAAATAGGTAATATATTTATTTTAAATAATGTTTTCAATTAATACATATTTAATATAATATAGATTAATCATTTTAATAAAATTTAAAGATATCAAGAAAAGAATCCTAAATCGGTGAATCAGTTGATGGAAGGCCTTATGATTTTCTCCACACAGCTCTGCTAAGGACAATGGCTGAGAAAGGATTCCAGTATCTGGTTACAAAATATGGCAGCACAGCTCCCCTCAGCTCCCCTCATCTTAAGCTATGTTATCACATATAGTGGTGGTAACTCTCCACTCACATCCACGCAAGGCATTTGTTGGCTTGCTAAGAGGGTATAACAGATACAACTTTGACTTTTGTCAAAGTAAATGACTTGTTCAACATAGGCTACAAAGTTATAACCAATATATGTGGGGTGCACCTGCTTAACAATCCAGTGATGGGGGGAAGCTTGTTCTATGGTAATTACTGTGATTTTCAGGGTGTCTCAAGTGTATGGTACAGAGTTTATAAACCCAGTATGACAAGGCAGAAAGCAAGCAATGGTTTGTCAAAACAATGTTCCAGGTTTTATTTGTATGCTTGCTGATTACTAAGATTAAAGGGCATTATGTAACTAGTATTTTTTCCAATTAAAGAAAACAATGTGTCTTTCAATATCTAAAGCATTGAAGATATGTTAGTTTGGTTAGGATAAGGATGATCTGAAGACTGAGGGCCATATAGCTGAGATCAGAGGTCGCACTGCCAAGAAGCAAAAGGAAAGACATTAAAAGCCTGCTTGATCAATGAAAACACTCTGCCACGGTTTCATTTTTCTCTTGGATGTTATGGAAAAGATAAGGTAAAATCTGAGAAAGCTGAAACTTCTGGTGTCTATGGCAGAGATGCAATACGCTATATAACATTAGGGGACACACTCATATCTTCGCAATTTGTGAGCAGTCGGGGAAAAAACTTATTTTGGTGCTGCTAAGATGACAGAGTGCATGAGAAGTGGGAGAAAGACTAAAAGTAAGCAATGAACACTTAAGGAAAAAGGTTTCCAAAGGATTTCTCTTTTACAGATAATCAATTTGAGGGGAAAGGAGGTCATTCTCACTGTAGCTGAAGTCCCTGAACTCATTTATTCCCAAATGACTCAGAAAGCTTCTGGGCTCTCACGCCTACCAAACGGGCCATCAGAGATTGCTGAGAATGACAAGCTAATTCCAATATTAGCCAGAGTGACAGGTAATTAGCAAGGCAAATCAGCTTGAAGAATGATGTACAATGCATTCTCCATCAAATATAAATGATTTTTCAAATATACATAACACATTTTTCCTTTTGCCAGCTCTAGCTTCAAGCTTCCAATCCTTATATAAATACTGCTTGTGTCAGAGATCTACACGTAGATAAGGATACCTAGTTTTTATTGAATATGTTGGCACTTCTATTTATCTCATTTCATCCTTATCACAATTGCTTAAGGTAGATTTTATGTCCACTTAACAAGTGAGGAAAGTGAGCCTCTGAGAGATTTGGAAAGCTGACTAAAGACAAGTTAAGTAGTAAATAGAACCAGGGTTCAAGCCCAAGGCTACTGAGGCCAAAGTTTATGCACTTTCAACTCTGTCACAAGCAACTGTAATGTTGGCTAGTGATGGCTCTACTGTCTGTCACTAAATGATGTTGACTTCCTGATAGGAAATATACAACAGGTAAATTGCCTATTAGCTACATATTGACTCCTGCTCAAAAGAGGATTTCAGTCTCAAATTAAAAAAATTGTAGAAGAAATGCTTGAATACACTGCATGTGTGAAACGCGTAAAACTCGGGAAAACTGGAAACCAAGGGACTGGTTTTCTTGTGCTGTTCTTTCCTTAGCAGAATCAGGACAATAACTTGATTTCCTCCCCACCATGCAGAGCCTTCTTTCAACCTCTGGCCATAGAAGAGTCTCCAGCACAGATAGACCAGCTGTCTTCAAAGAATCAGTTCTACTGAGTCTCCTCAGTTTCCCCAGAAGTTCCTCAACCCCTGTTTAGGGCAGAGTTTCCATTCAGAAAGAGCTTAGGGGCAGCAGTCTTATCTGAAAGAGGGGACTGAGTCTTCAGGATCATAGCACTTTACATAAGATGGAAAACGATCGCTGTATATATCAGAAAGAAGGGTTTGGAGACCCTGGGTCTCCTTCCTGTGAGGGCCTTAGCTCTCACCTCTGCTCCCCTTCCTTTACTTGCTGCTGCCTGTCCTCCACTCAGGGCCTGACTTGTTTTTCTTGCTCAAGTATTTATGTTCCCAGGCTTGTTCAGACATTGAGAGAAAACGAGGTCAGAGTGTATGTGGCTGGCTCCAGGCCCCACCCTAGACTTGGTTTTCTGTTCTTTTTCAAAAACAGGTAGCTCAGCCTGCAGGGACTGACAACGCCTAGAGAAAGAGTCACCTTTCCATTCACTTCTTTCCACACTTTAGGGTTATTTTAAATCTTGATTATCACTGATCTGCCTATTTTTATTATGAGACAGTTGCTTTCACACACTAAGAACACTGAGGCTGTCCTCCTAGCACGATGTGTCAAAAGACCAAAGTCTTCTTCTCTTACAGCTGCCACCACCGATGCCCTCTTTCTTCTGTCTTCAGCTTGTACCTGATCATGTGAAAGGCTGTGGGTCAGACGTCTCTTCCAGCACACGCATGACAGGGGTGTACATGGGACCCCACTACCAGCCAGCCACTACTGAGCTATCACGTGGCCTTGGCCAAGCCGCTGACCTCCTTTAGGGCTCAGTGGCCCCATCTGTCAAATGGACATATTAATAGTACTCATCTTACAGAGTCGTTATGAGGATGACATGAAGGAATCCATGCAAGATACTTAGCTCAGTACCTGGAATTTGCATGTGCTCAATAAATGACCATTGCACTGCTATCATCACTCCCACAAGGCTTTTTTCTAGTCTCTGCTTGCAAAAGACCTGAGAGCTACAGCGTTCAGAGCTTAATGAATGTTCAATAATAACAGATGTCTTCTATGAAAAGAGCTCGGTGAGCACCAGCTAGTTTCCCATGAAATGATGCTTTCTACTGGGCCTCCTTAGGGACATGTTGTCATGAGGGGCCACAGTCACACAGAGATGAGTGTCTTTAGTTCTGTCAAGATCTCCAGCCCTGTGAAAGTCAATCTTTGACCTACTTTGACCCCTAAAATCCCTTTACACGAGGGCAAAGTCCTTCATGCTTTCCTTGAAGATAATGCTTAAGTTGTAAAAGTTCTCTTTCTGCACACACCTCTTTGCCACAGCATCATGAACACAGGTGACATTTTTCTTTCTCCTAAAATTCATCTCAGCACCACCAAGTAAATATAGACACAGTGGGAGCCCTGAGAGGGGAAAATTATATATTGCACTTTATCTGTCTGAATATTTAAACAAAGAGGGTTGCATCTCTCTTCCCCGATGTTCCCTCTACACGTGATGGCAGAATGTCCTGCACTTTTCTAGTCCGGGTTAACCCCACAGGAACATAAACAAGGAGAGAGGTTGACAGTTCTATGAGGGTCATGCAAGGAGGAAAATGTTGTCTCACTAGAAGATACAAGGGATTCTCCCAGCCAACCCTGAAGATCTCTGTGTTAGTGACCCAATGTTGAAAGAAGTGGAGATTCAAAGCAGAAGGAAGCTGAGGCCCACAGAATGAAGTGAGCCAGCTAGGGCAGGCATGACAGGGTGGGGCACCCAAGGGCAGAGCAAACAACGGGAACAGGGAAACAGGAGGGGGAAAATGGGAGACTCCTGGGACCTATGAGCTCTGCACCATTCAGATTGTCACATAATCCCAAGCCCTGTGAGTACACAGATTTGCACACGTTATTGCAAGCCCTTCCCTGGGAAACTTGTACCAGGATACCTTGGCAGGGTCTGATAAAACTCCTCACAAAAGTAGCTCACCTATATTAGGTTGGTGCAAAATTAATTGTGGTTTTGCCATTGTAATGCCAACCTAATATAAAAATTAATTTTCTATATTAATTACTTAATATAGAACTATTTTTGCACCAACCTAATATAGAAATTGATTCTATTAGGTTGATGTAAAAGTAATTCCATATGAAGTAATTAATATAGAAAACTTTGCATCAACCTAATAGAATCTTAATTTCCCCTCAAAAGCCAGGACTCTTGGAAACTAGAGATGATCAGTTTAAAGATGTTAAGGAACCAGAACAACTAAGGGAAACATTATGTATTTTTCATGTATTTTTCCTAACAGCTTCTAACAAGGATTTCACCTACTGGTAAAACTCTAGACACCATCTTGACAGTGGCCATGAGGTTTAAACTTTAATGGGAGAGTGCTGTTCTCCACCTTTACCCAGGGCAGGCGTTTCTGAATCTACTTTTTTTTTGGAGAGGGGGAAAGGGGCGGGCTGTAAATAAATGCATCCTGCACAGATAAAGGAATGTACAGTGTTAAATAACAGGAAAAAGTAACAATTCTGAAGCATTTGCTGGTGCAGTATAAATTTAATTAGCAGGCCCTCGAACCTACAGTGCTAATTTTAGCTACTTCCTTTTGTTCTCTTATTGCCACCCCCTTGCACTGCCCTTCACCATTTTTTTCCCCATAGTAAAGATTGCAAGGAACAGCTGTTTTAGAATAAGAAGCCCTTTATCCCACTTATTAGCTCTACTTTGCCATGTGTTAAAAATAATGATGTAATATCAAGGTTCTTTTTTTTTAATGAAAGTATATTTAAATTCATTTATCTTTAGATTTTAATAATACCCTTTGAGATGACTTTTTTTCAATCAAACCATTTTGGGAATTACTGATAGAATTAATATTTGTTGGATATTTTCCCAAATTTCTTCTAAAAGAGGAATTCTTGCAGAGAATCATTGTTACAGTTCTATAATTCCTCATCCACAATTCCAAAACTCAAAAAGTTCTGAAAAAGAGAAAGTTTTCTGCAGCACAATTGGCAGAAAAACCTGATCTGTGCTTCAGTCATTTGAAGGCAAAACTTAACCTGAACTGTCATAAGCCTATTTATAGTTTTTATTTATTCCACAATTTAGTGCAGATATAAATACACTTTTCTGCAGAAATATTAATGTGCTTTTTCCCATGATGTGGCCCTAGACCCCAAGCTACACCCCAGTATACCAGGGGTCTCTGCCCTAGTATAGCTTTACATGCTATGTGCTACATTACCACTCTAAAATCTGAAGAAAATCTGAATTCTGAACACATCAGGCCTCAAGAATTTCCAATTAGGAACTGTGACCCAATAAATATGTATTAAATAAACAAATGAACTAAGGACTTAATAAGTACATTTCTACTAGGCTAACCCCAGGTCAGCTCTGACTTTAGATTCTTTAACAATGCCTGTGGCTCCCTCTGTAATCTCTTAGCCATTCATCCAAAGAGAGAGGAGCTCTGAGTCTTTGGCATTGCTTCCAGCTACCTGGAGACTTTCTGTGGTAGATAGTGATGAATGGAGGCTGAGCCCTGGGCGCACACTGGATGGTTATACCACATCATCCATTTACCTGCTCACTCCCCTATTCATTCCCCAAACATTTATTAAGTGTTACTACCAGGCACTATGTTAGCACAATAAATACAAAGATGAATGAGGGCCTCTTCCCTCTAAAAACTCCTGTTTGTGATATGAATATTATAAAACAGAATGTTAGAAATCTGAAGTTTTCTTCTTTATAAAATAGTTACCCATTATTTCTAGCACATGTTATTAAATTCTACACTGTGCCGGGCACTAAGGATACAAAAATGAATAGAACTTGTTAGGGTGCAAGGTCTAGTAAGGGAGGCTGAGGCCCAGGGAAAATGTATCTTCTGGTAGCCATCCTTACATGGGGTGAGAAAATGCCAATCTCTGACTGAGAAGGTCAAACAGCCTTCCCAAAGACAGTGATGCTTGAACTAACATGGGCACTTCTTTAGGGAGAACATCAGAGAAATATTCTAGGGAGAAGATGCAGCTATGCAAGGCATTGAGACCAGGAATAGCCTGGCACCTAGAGTCAGAGTCTGTTTGGAATGACTGGAGTCCAGGATGCATGTGGGAATGGAACATTTACAAAGTAGAGGAGAGCCAGGTCACAAAAGGACTATGTGGCTGGGCACAGTGGCTCACGCCTGTAATCCCAGCACTTTGGGAAGCCAAGGCAGGCAGATCACCTCAGGTCAGGAGTTTGAGACCAGCCTGACCAACATGGTGAAGCTCTGTCTTTACTGAAAATACAAAAATTAGCCGGACATGGTGGTAGGCACCTGTAATCCCTGCTACTTGGGAGGCTGAGGCAGGAGAATTGCTTCAACCCAGGAGGAGAAGGTTACAGTGAGCTGAGATCATGCCACTGTACTCCACACTGGGCTATAGAACAAGACTCCATCCCAAAAATAATAAAATTTAAAAAAATAAATAAAAGCACTGTGTTCCAAGCTAAGGGGAAGCATACACCTGTCCTCTAGACAGTGAGGAATACCAGAAGAATTTTAAAGGAGCTGATTGACCTGATCAGATTTTTACGTGAGGAGGATCTCTTGCATAGGGAATTGTTTGGATGAAAACAGAGAAGAAATGAATTTCTTTCAGCAAAATATTCTTAGAATATGCAAGTAAGAAATGCTTGTATCTTGCAGGACTGGCCCTAGGGGAAAGCTGTGAGGCCCCAAGTGAAACCAGGAAGAAAGCAAATGGATTTTCACCACTGTTCCCCATGTCTCATTTTCCCATAGAGGTCCCCAAGTACCCCTGTGATGTCCAAACTGCATTGAGAAAAAAATGGCGTTATTTTATTTTATTTATTTTTGAGACACAGTCTCGCTGTGTTGCCCAGACTGCAGTGCAGTGGTGCGATCTCAGCTCACTGCAAACTCCGCCTCCTGGGCTTAAGCGATTCTCCTGCCTCAGCCTCCCAAGTAGCTGGGACGACAGGCACCTGCCACCGTAACTGGCTAAATTTTTTTGTAATTTTAGTAGAGGCGGGGTTTCACCATGTTGGCCAGGCTGGTCTCGAACCCCTGACCTCAAATGGTTGACCCGCCTCGGCCTCCCAAAGTGCTGGGATTACAGGTGTGAGCCACTGTGCCCTGCCACATCTCTTTTGAATAGGAGAGTAATGCAGTAGTAAATAATTTCCCCTTCAAATATTTTTTGCACCAAAGGAAGAGTAGATAACTCATAGAACGAAACATCATATTCTCCATCCTTCTTCCCAAGTATCTGTGTTACGTTTCAGACACTGAAAGGTAAGGGCATTTCAAGAAATGAAGCCGTAACTACAGATTGTTCATACGCAGTCCCTGGAGTCAGCATGATGTGGCAGACATCGCTTGTGGATTCTGGTTTAAATAATAAAATCTGAGTAAAGGCAAGAGGGTAACAATTCAAAACAAAATTGCCTGTAGGTTCCTTTATTATGAATGTAGAGCAGATGTGTGCTATGTCTTTTTTATCATATATATCTAAGGTGTACAATATGGTGTTTTGATAAACAGTGGAATGACTACTACTCTTGAGTAGAGCTCAGGGGAAGCAAATGTATATTTTCAGCCTTTGATAGGACAGTATTTAGCAATAAGTATTATTCCTTTAGCCTGGACGCACTCCTTTGTGGCCACAAAAAGGATGGGTGAGTGATTTGATTAACAAGGTCTTTTGTGTCACTTAGTATGGCTACAGTCACACACACATCTTAATAAACGAGGTGAGGATACTGATATGCTTTGATCTGACATGCTTTTCTAAATTATCTCCTTCATCTGTGTAGCATTTAGCTCTGCTGAAAATAGTGTTGCCTTCTTTAGCTGTCCTCTTTTAAAATTTAAATACCTTCGAAGCCTATTCAGGCTTCCTTCTGAGATGATAATCAGACAATAGAAAGTGTGTGGAGGAAAGCCAGGCACGGTAGCTCACGCCTGTAATCCCAGCACTTTGGGAGGCAATCAGATGGATTGCCTGAGCTTAGGAGTTGGAGACCAGCCTGGGCAACATGTCGAAACCCCATCTCTACCAAAAATACAAAAATTAGCCAGGCATGGTGGCATGCACCTGTAGTCCCAGCTACTTGGAAGGCTGAGGCAGGAGAATCACTTGAACCCTGGAGGCAGAGGTTGCACTGAGCCAAGATCGCGCCACTGCACTCCAGCCTGAATGACAGAGTGAGATGAAGGGAGGGAGGGAGGGAGGGAGGGAGGGAGGGAGGGAGGGAGGGAGGAAGGAAGGAAGGAAGGGAGGGAGGGAGGGAGGGAGGGAGGGAGGGAAGGCCAGGTGTGGTGGCTCATGCCTGTAATCCCAGAACTTTGGGAGGCTGAGGCAGGTGGATCACCTGAGGTCAGGAGTTTGAGACTAGCCTGGCCAACATGGTGAAACCCCGTCTCTACTAAATATTTACAAAAATTAGGCAGGTGTGGTGATGCATGCCTGTAATCCCAGCTACTTGGGAGGCTGAGGCAGGAGAATCTCTTGAACCCAGGAGGCGGAGGTTGCAGTGAGCCGAGATTGTGCCATTGCACTCCAGCCTGGGTGACAAAAGTGAAACTCCATCTCAAAAAAAAAAGGAAGAAAGGGAGAGAGGGAGGGAGGCTGAATAGGAAGATGTTTTAAGACTGAAAGTTATACAAAACTGCTCAATTGAGAGAATATTTATTAAGTGCTTCAAGTTGAATGCTAAGCAGTATTAGACATGACACTTATTCTCATAGACCTTAAAACTACATGTCAATAGCATGAGTACATTTCATCCGAGTCCTAGTTGGAAATCCTTCACTACCCAGAGATAACCTGGGAAACTCATTCAGCTCACCAAGCCTCAGTTCCCCTACTGGCAAAAACAAAGCAAAAAAAGATGGAATAAACCTGTCTCTGTCAATTTTTCAGAATGATTACATGGTTTAGATCAGGCAAATTATAGCCTGTAGACTAAATCTGGCTGACCACCTGTTTTGTAAATTAAGCTTTCTTGGAGCACAGCCACACCCATTTGTTTATGTATTGTCTATAGCTGCTTTCATGCAGAGCTGACTAGTTGACACAGAGATCATACGACCCGCAAAGCACAAAGTGTAGACTATCTGGTCCTTTACAGAAGAATAGATGATTGTGGTATGTGTGCAGGAGTTTGAAATATGGCACATATAAGTTACACCTTGTGCAGGACAGACATCCGGTTGGTCAGAGGACTAGATCTACTAGAGTTTGGGACATCTAGAGAACTAACCTTTGATTCACCCAGCTGTGTGGTAAACACTCAAGATTATGTTAGGGCCATTAATAGAGGGTCCCTCACCAGGCTACTCAAGGGTGTGTGTCTGCTGCCTGAACCCTAAATGTTTATTCCAGTGAGCCAAGGCCATGATGCCCAGCCAAGGAGCCGATGTCCCTGAGAACTCAAACATCTCAGAGAGTATCTGAGAATCTACCAAGGAAAACAGCCTCAGTGCTCAAACACAGTGGCCAAAGAGCCAGAAAATTAACTTAAAAGTAGTTTAGAGGCCGGGCGCAGTGGCTCACACCTGTAATCCCAGCACTTTGGGAGGCCAAGGCAGGTGGATCACCTGAGGTCAGGAGTTCACGAAGAGCCTGGCCAATATGGTGAAATCCCATCTCTACTAAAAATACAAAATTAGCCGGGTGTGGTGGCACATATCTAATCCGAGCTACTTGGGAGGCTGAGGCAGGAGAATCGCTTGAACCCAGGAGGCAGAGGTTGCAGTGAGCCGAGATGACACCATTGCACTCCAGCCTGGGCAACAAGAGAGAAACTCCATCTCAAAAAAAAAAAAAAACAGTTTAGAGACGGAACCTGGTGTGGAACTCTTGAGCCATCCTGCTGCTGCCAAGGAGTGCCCTGTATGCATGTCCTAATAAACTCATCTACTCACCAAGCTGGACTTGTCCGAGTCATTCTTTAGTCTCCTGGCACCTTCTGAGTTTGCCGGGGGTGGGGCAGTGGGAGCAGACAGCCTCAAGTTTTTCTCACAGCAGCCATCACCCTAGACCTGGTGAGGGTGGATCTCTTACACCACTTACACCTGGTGAGTATCCAAAACATCAAGGGGGACCAGGAAGGCATCAAATAAAAATAAATACATCTTTAAAGGCAAACTCAAAACCAGTAGAGTGTGTCTTATAGAATCTGACACAGCCCCTCCCCTAGTAGCCTATGGGAATTGGGGGCCATTAGAGCATGCACTGCAGATGGGGAGCATGCTGCTAAATTGCTGGCTCAGAGAAGTCATCCGTGCTCATCTATGCCTGGATAAATACTTTAAGGTTACAATAAGGTGTACAACTTTCAAGTACACACTTCAATTAATTTGTATGTGCATATATACATGAGCAAACAATACCTAAATCAAGACAGAGAACATTTCCAATAACCCTAAATGCTCCCTGGAACCCCCATTCAGTTGATAACTCCTGAAAGATACCAAATATTCTGATATCACCATAAATTGGTTTTGCCTGGGATTTGAACAGCATGTAAATGGAATCTGACAGTAGGTTTTTGTGTGTGCCTGGTTTTTTGTTTTTTGTTTTTTTTATAAACAAGCCATAAGAACTCAAGATCAGTCTGTCCATTTCTTGGCTGGGAAGGCAGAAAAAAAAAAAAAAAAAAACAGAACAGAACAGAAAAACAGAAATTGGGGCAGGAAACCCACAGCGCTTACCTAGATCTGATGCTGTTGGTTAAAGGCAAAAAATCTCACTTAGTTCTCTTTAGCTTGTGCAAAAATCAGCTGCATTGCAGTTTTAAAACAGTAAATATTACTCTGCTCCCTGACAGCTGAAGACCATAAGGGAAGACTCTTCCCTATAATCAAGCACTTGCTTCAGCCTTGCCGGCTCAGAATAAAACTCACACCTGCAGCAGTCTGCTCTCAGATCCCTCCAGATTCGTGGAAGGTCTGAGCCTCAGCTGAGACCCTGGTGCCTGCACTTCTGCCCCTAGAAAAACACAACCACTCTTATGAAAACAGCCCCTTGCCTGTGGACAAAGTGACCCACCTTGGTAAAAATCTAATGCATTTTGCACCAAGTACAGGATCACCAGAGCTAAAAGCACCCTCCAAGCCACAAACCTCAATCTCCATGTGATGCTTATCTCACAAACTGTGCTTCTTATTAACGCCTCAAGACTCAGCCCAGTGGCTCAGAGCAGTTTGGGTCTGTGAGGTGTTCTGATAACTGAGGCCTCCCCTCCCCACTGAGGCCTGAACCAATTGGGAAACAAGACAAAAAATGGCAGCTGATGGAGAGCCAAATTATCCCATGTGGTACTGATGAAGCCTCGGTTGAAGGACATGGATTATTCCTGCAGGTACATCGACTTTCTGACAGCAAACCCTAGAATGAGACACCCGTCCAGTCACAAACCTCAGACTCATCCTGACCACATGGAAAAGCTGAGGAAAATGTTTGCTCTGCGTGGGCCACTCTCTCCCCTGAGGAAGAAGCCGGGTTATAGGTGTCCAGTTCACCAAACGGATTTAATCTTTCTTCCTTCCTGGAGAGAAGCAAATGAGAAGGTGGAGAGAAGCTAGGAGTTTTATAATAATCGGAGTTTCCTCACATAGAAGGTAACTTCAGAAGAGAACTATGCCTTCAACAGAAACGTAAACTACCAACAAACTATAAGTATTATTAGCAATTGTTAACACTTAAACATGTTAAGCCACACTTACAACAGGTGGTAAATATTAGCCAAAATGTTATTAATTGAAAACTGCTTTCACTGACCACAGAGGTATGAAATTTATAATTATAAGTTTACTGACATACGCTTGTAATCCCAGTACTTTGGCAGGCTGAGGCAGGAGGATTGCTTGAGGCCCAGAGTTCAAGACCAGCCTGGGCAACACAGACAGATCTGTCTCTATAAAAATTGTTTTTAAAATTATCTGGGCATGGTGGCACACACTTGTAGTCTCAGCTACTCTGGAGACTGAGGTGGGAAGATCACTTGAGCCCAGAAGTTCGTGGCTACAATGATCTATGATCATGCCACTGTACTCTAGCTTGAGCGAGACCCCCATCTCTCTAAAAAAAATTTAAAAGTTTATAATTTTTGCCAATGGCATTAGATGTCAGAACAACAAAATCACTTATAGATAGGGCATCTGTATTTTAAACAGGATATACTCATTTTATGGATCTTCTTTATAAGTAAGTATTACGAAATAGGATGCAGAGGCTTCATCACAGGGAGAATTCAAAGAACTGTAAACCATAAAAACCCTAGAAGAAAATCTAGGCATTACCATTCAGGACATAGGCATGGGCAAGGACTTCATGTCTAAAACACCAAAAGCAATGGCAACAAAAGACAAAATTGACAAATGGGATCTCATTAAACTAAAGAGCTTCTGCACAGCAAAAGAAACTACCATCAGAGTGAACAGGCAACCTACAAAATGGGAGAAAATTTTCGCAACCTACTCATCTGACAAAGGGCTAATATCCAGAATCTACAATGAACTCAAACAAATTTACAAGAAAAAAACAAACAACCCCATCAAAAAGTGGGCGAAGGACATGAACAGACACTTCTCAAAAGAAGACATTTATGCAGCCAAAAAACACATGAAAAAATGCTCACCATCACTGGCCATCAGAGAAATGCAAATCAAAACCACAATGAGATGCCATCTCACACCAGTTAGAATGGCGATCATTAAAAAGTCAGGAAACAACAAGTGCTGGAGAGGATGTGGAGAAATAGGAACACTTTCACACTGTTGGTGGGACTGTAAACTAGGTCAACCATTGTGGAAGTCAGTGTGGCGATTCCTCAGGGATCTAGAACTAGAAATACCATTTGACCCAGCCATCCCATTACTGGGTATATACCCAAAGGACTATAAATCATGCTGCTTTAAAGACACATGCACACGTATGTTTATTGCGGCATTATTCACAATAGCAAAGACTTGGAACCAACCCAAATGTCCAACAATGATAGACTGGATTAAGAAAATGTGGCACATATACACCATGGAATACTATGCAGCCATAAAAAATGATGAGTTCATGTCCTTTGTAGGGACATGGATGAAATTGGAAATCATCACTCTCAGTGAACTGTCGCAAGAACAAAAAACCAAACACCACATATTCTCACTCATAGGTGGGAATTGAACAATGAGAACACATGGACACAGGAAGGGGAACATCACACTCTGGGGACTGTTGTGGGGTGGGGGGAGGGGGGAGGGATAGCATTGGGAGATATACCTAATGCTAGATGACGAGTTAGTGGGTGCAGCACACCAGCATGGCACATGTATACATATGTAACTAACCTGCACATTGTGCACATGTACCCTAAAACTTAAAGTATAATAATAATAAATAAATAAATAAAATAAATAAATAAAAAATAAAATAAAATTAACATAAGCAATGCAATTAGTGAAAAAAAAACAAAGAACTGAATTTACTATTTAAATCTTTTAATCACCTACTATTACTTTCTGCTAATATATTTCTATCACCTATTAATTCAGGCCAGAAATAAAGCTGCTCTATCTAATCAAAATATCCTTTAGAGCAAAGTGCTATTTCAGCTGGTCTGCACTCCTTATCACAGTCTAACCTAAACACATTCAAGAGACCTGTGATGATATAGTCCCTAAGCTATTACTTCACTTCTAGGATACTGATTATGTAAATAGTACTTATAAGACATGAATTTCCTTTGTTCAACAGCAGTCTTAAAAAGTAAATTTTAGGAACAGAGAAGAGGGAAAAAAATAGCAAAATTTCTAAAATGAGGCTTCATGGTCAAGGGACAACTAACTGTGACTCCAGCTCTGCCACTAAGCAGTTGTATGATTTTAGGCAAGTTGCAGTTTCTTCTGGTCCCCGTGTCCTCACCAGTACCATGAAGTCACATGATTAAGTCATCTTCAAATCCTTTTCTGTTCTCTGCCATGGCAGAACCAGTGAAGTATAGTGGAGTTGGACTTAGTTTTGAGTCCCAGCTCGGCCAATTAGCTGCCGATGTGCCTTCATGCAAGCAATTAAACTGCTATACCATTAGTTTCAATACCACTAATACGGTGGTTGATATAGTTTGGATATTTTTCTTGACCCAAATCTCATGAATTGTAATCCCCAGTATTGGAGGTGGAGCCTGGTGGGAAGTGTTTGTATCATGGGGGCGGATCTCTCATGAATGGCTTGGGCCTTGGTGATAAGTGAGCTCTTGCCCTGAGTTTATACAAGATCTGGTCATTTAAAAGTGACATCCCCCTCCCCTGACACATATTCTTTCTCTTTCTCTCATGCCTGCTCTGGTCATGTGACATCCCTGCTCCCCTTTCACCTTCTGCCATGACTGTAAGCTTCCTGAGGCCTCCCTAGAAGCCGAGCAGATGCCAACACCACACTTCCTGTACAGCCTGCAGAATCATAAGCCAATTAAACCTCTTCTCTTTATAAATCACCCAGTCACAGGGTTTTTTTGTTTGTTTGTTCGAGACAGAGTCTTACTCTGTCCCCCAGGCTGGAGTGCAGTAGCACAATCTCAGCTTACTGCAGCCTCTGCCTCTCGGGTTCAAGCAATTCCCCCATATCAGCCTCCCGAGTAGCTGGGATTACAGGTGTGTGCCACCATGCCTGGCTAATTTTTGCATTTTTAGTAGAGACGGGGTTTCACCATGTTGGCCAGGCTGGTCTCAAACTCCTGACCTCAGGTGATCTGCCTGCCTCGGCCTTCCAAAGTGCTCGGATTACAGGTGTGAGCCAGTGCACCCAGCCAGTCACAGGTATTTCTTTACAACAATGCAAGAACTGCCTAATACAGTGGTGTATAAATGTATTACACATGATATGGAGATATATCATAGGGTTATAAAGGCATAGAATATAGAGATATAAAGATATTTTCCAAACTGAGTTCTTTAGAAGATAAAATGAGTTATATGATGATAGTTATTTACACTCTGATTTCTCTTTTTAGTCAATGCTTATTTGTCATAAAATTGATTTTCCGTTCTGTGGATTATCTAAGGAAATTCAGCACTCTGTGTTCCTACTGCACAATTCAGCATGAGTCACCAACAGAAACATTAAATTAGTAAGTTAGTATGGGGAATGTGAAGTGCTATGAAAAAGCATATACTTATTGGGAGGGGGGCTCTCACTAATTGTTTAAACCTAATAAAAATCATTTTTGAATTATGTTATTTTATCTTTAGGGACAGGGTCTCACTCTGTCATCCACGCTGGTGTGCAGTGGCACAATCGGACCATAGCTCACTATAGCCTCAAACTCCTGGGCTCAAGCCATCCTCCCACCTCAGCCTCCAGCACATGCCACCACACCTGGCTAATTTTTTTTATTTTTTGTAGAGATGAGTCTAATTACGTTGCCCAGGCTAATCTCGAACTCATGGCCTCAAACAATCCTCCCACCTAAGCCTCTCTAAGTGTGGGATTACAGGCGTGAGCCACCATACCCTGCTGGTTATTTTAGATTTTCCTTGTCTTTATCCTTTTATTTTGTTGTGAACAATTACACGTTTGCAAGCTTGTCTAATTTCTCTAACTACTATATTAGGAATGATTCATTTTTCAAGCCTTCATTCTGGGTTCCATGCCAGATATTGGACATGAAGAACTCATGCTTCTCTGGAGTTTCTCCTCATAAGCTCCTCCAAGAGCTCACAGCCTATACTGCTGGTGGTCACGGCATATAATTATGAAAAGCTTAATTCTCTCATTCAAAGACTCAAAATGGTATTAAAAATTAACAGCACAATTTTCATGTCTACAGAAAAGCTGCACAAGGGAGTTTGAACTAAATGATCTCAAGATCCCTTCTAACTTTAAAGTTGGATTCTGTGATTCAGCCCACAGATCAAATATCAAAAAATAACTTCAAAATCTGGAGCAGAATAAACTAATCTTAAAATTCACTAACTGGCTTTCCTGAAAGCTGCTGTTGGAAAAATACATTTCATTTGCTCTTCTGGCAGAAAAGAGAGAGAAAGCTATTGTAATGGACGACAGGCTTCCAAGTGGAAAAGGTTTTCATTTGGAGGATACCATTTATTGATTGACATTTGAGAGACTTAAGAAGACATTGAAGGGGTCTCTCAACAATTTTCTCCTTGACCTATTTGTCATTCACAAACTTCAAGGACTTCCTGAATGGCAAGCTTGATGGTTCTTATCACCCAGCGTTAGAACTCTAAGCAGAGGTATTTTTTAAATGCTGGTTCTATAAATTATACCCTCTTAATACCAATTACCATCAATTAAATAAGGCTGTTAAGGACTCTGCTTCATGCTAGAAAATTATTCCTTGATGAATTGGAGAATTAATCATTCTTCTGAGAAACTGTCTCTCTCTCTCTACATATATATATTATATATATATATATCAAATGTGTATATATAATTTTTAATGTACTATAATATAATGTATTATATGTAATGTGTAATATATAACATTATATATTATGTATACTATATGTAATATAGTATATAAGAGAGAGAGAGACCCACACTCCCCCCCACACACATATCTATCCACTCCCACACACAGAGTCTCACCCACTCACACATACACACACACCCTTACACACACACACAGACACACACATCTAAAGAGAGGAGCATATACACAGGCATGTATTCTTTGCTGTGATGATATACTGTTTGTAAGCTGCAGATACAACTTCTGCTAATATAAATTAGACTTGAATTCTATAAAAGTTACTCTATTCAATAGCAGGTAAAAACAGGAAAAAAGTTACTGTAAAAAGTCTAGAAGTAGATAGAATTATTACCATTTTATAGATTAGAAAACTGAATTCAGAAAGGCTCGGAGGTCCAAGGTCACCCATTTCACAGAGCCATGTCTCAGGACCTAGGTCTGTCAAGCTCCAGAGCTCTTGCCTCTGCCACTCTACCAAACTGCTCCTTCCTTGAAGGTACAGATGGTATCATGTATTGTTCTCATTTGTATAAAAAGCCAGGCCTTGATGCAAAGAACATGCATACAATGGGCAGATCATTCATTCATTCATTGAACAGTTTCAATGAGAGCCCACCATGAGTCAGGCACTAATCTAGGCAATGGGCATAAACAGTTGAATAACAGACAAGGAACTTATTCTCTGGAGCTTACAATTCAGTGAGGAATGTTAGGCACTGAACTAGGAAACAAATACATGAACACAATCACTTTAATTAGTGGTAAGTATCTTGAAGAAAACAAAAAGAGGTCAGCTAGGCACGATGGGTCAGGCCTGTAATTCTACCACTTTGGGAAGTCAAGGTGGGATCACTCGAGGCCAGGAGTTCAAGACCAGCCTAGGGCAACATAGTAAGACTCAGTCTCTACAAAAAACTTAAAAATTAGCCAGGTGCAATGGTGTGTGCCTGTAGTCCTAGCTACTTGGGAGGCCGAAGCAGGAGGATCACTTGAGCCCAGGAGTTTAAGGCTGCAGTGAGCTGTGATCTCCCCACCGCACTCCAGTCTGGGCAACAGAGTGAGACCCTGTCCCTAAAAAAAATGGTTTTTAAATAGTTTTTCTGCGAGGGTAGATTTGACATTAATCTAAATAACAAGGGCCCAAATACTTCAAGGTACAGGGATGAGAAAACAGGAAGTGTGAAAGTCAGAGAGGTGGGCCAGGACAGCTAATGGAAGGCCTTGGAGGCTGTGGTGAGGAGCTTGTGACGGGAAGTCATTGGAGAATTTTCAGCAGAGCAGGCAGGGCCATGATCTGATTTACACTTTTAAAAAGATCACTCTGCCATATAGAAGATGAATTTTAGGGGCAAGAGTGAAAGCAAGGAAAGCAATTTATAAGTTACTGCAAGAAACTAAGCAGGAGTTGGCCAGGCACAGTAGCTCATGCTTATAATTCCAACACATGGGAGGCAGAATTGGGAGGATCAGTTGAGGCCAGGAGTTCAAGACCAGCCCGGGAAATACAGCGAGGCCCTGTCTCTACCAAAATAAATAAATAAATAAATGTTAAAAAAATAAAATAAAAAGAATCTGAGCAGGAGCTGATGATGTACAGGTATGAGATATATTTTGAATATAGACTGAATAGCACTTGATGATGGAGTGACTATGGGGAATCAGGAAAAAAGAGAAACCAAGGATTGTCCCTAGGTTGGGGGCTTGAGTAACAGGAAGGATTGTGGCACCTTCTGCTGAAATGGGGTCGGTAGGGGAAATTACAGGTTCTGTATAGGACATATTAAGTTTGAACTGCCCACTAGTTATCTAAGTGGGCATGTCATGTAGGCAATTGGGTATCCATGTCTAAAACTCAGTGAAGTGGTCAGGCCAGAAAGTATTAGTCTGGGAATTATTCGCATGTTAATGGGTTTTTAAACCATGAGCTGTCTTGAGAGAGAGTATACAGAGAAGAAAAAATTGGCCCCATGATCTCCAATGTTTTGTTAGATTTACCAACTTCCTCAAGGAATTTCCTATTTGTTCCTGATTTATAAGATGTACCTATATCTGAAAGCCACAGAGGAGGCCAATCTTAAACCTGCATAAATCATTTTCAGTGATCAACATCTGCATCCTCAAACTGTCCAGCAACTGTTGGTGTGGTATCCACCTCCATCCCAGTTTCATCATCTCTTATTGAGTCTTCTGTCCTGACCCCAACCATATGATACTGGCAGCTTACAGACTGAGAAAGCGTTCCTTCTAATCTCCAACATGTTTGGCCCTCTGCTGTTAGATGAGATAAATCCTTCCTCACAGGTGTAAAATGTAGGGATGTCCCCATGTCCTTGTTCTTGCACTTCCACATCATATTCTTCTCCATCGTAAGCATCTGAATCTTCATCCTCAGCATCTGGATGCAAGTACTGGCATTCACACATTGCAGTGAATGTTGCCTCCAATATTGATTTATCACTAGGCACAAATCTAAATTCAGTAATAGTTCCACATCATTATCACTATTTTCCTCTTCTTCGTCAGCAACAGATTCTTTTGATCCTTCTTCAAATTTGGCTTTCACCATAACATACAAATGCTCTCCTAGATAGTCACTTCGGTCCCTGGACAATGCATGTAAACAAATGGTGGGGTATTCCAGTGAGAATCTTAATCCAGAGCCATCTAACCAAGACAGGTGGCTCTCAGCAATATAAAGGGTACCAGTGCTGAGGCCCTTCCCATTCACCACAGCCTTGGTGTCTGGCTGCTGCTACAGGAGCCCCTCCACTGGCCCAGACAGTGGGAAACTTTTGAAGAAGCTCATAGCAGTAGGGAGTGTGGCAACACAGGCCCGGAGGAGCTGGAGCACAGCAATGCCTGCACTCTGCAGCCCATTCTGGAAGAGACAGTCACTCTGGAAGATCAACTTAGTCTGCCCCCATCTTGAGTTAATTTTTGTGTATGGTATAAGGAAGGGGTCCAATTTCAGTCTTCTGCATGTGGCTAGCCAGTTATTCCAGCACCATTTATTGAATAAGGAGTCCTTTCCCAATGCTTGTTTTTGTCAACTTTGTCGAAGATCAGATGGTTATATGTGTGTGGCTTTATTTCTGGGCTGTCTATTCTGTTCCATTGATCTGTGTGTCTGTTTTTCTACCAGTGCCATGCTATTTTGGTTACTGTAGCCTTGTAATATAGTTTGAAGTCAGGTAATGTGATGCCTTCGGCTTCATTCTTTTTGCTTTAGGATTGCTTTGGCTATTTGGGCTCTTGTTTAGTTTCATATGAATTTTAAAATAGTTTTTTTTCTAGTTCTGTGAAGAATGTCATTGGTAGTTTGATAGGAATAGCATTGAATCTGTACACTGCTTTGGGCAGTATGGCCATTTTTAATAATATTGATTCTTCCTTTCCATGACCATGGAATGTTTTCCCATTTGCTTGTGTCATCTCTGATTTATTTGAGCAGTGTTTTGTAATTCTCATTGTAGAGATCTTTCACCTCCCTGGTTAGCTGTATTCCTAGGCATTTTATTCCTTTTGTGGTTATTGTGAATGAGATTGTGTTCTGATTTGGCTGTCAGCTTCAACATTGTTGGTATATAGAAATACTACTGAGTTTTGTATGTTGATTTTGTATCCTAAAACTTTGCTGAAGTTGTTTATCTAGGAGCTTTTGGGCAAAGACTATGGGGTTTTCTAGGTATAGCATCATATCATCTGTGAAGAAAGATAGTTTGACTTCCTCTCTTCCTATTTGGATGCCTTTTTTTCTGTCTCTTGCCTGATTGCTCTGACTAGGACTTCCAGGACTAGGTTGATTAGGAGTCGTGAGAGTGGGTATCCTTGTTTTGTTCTGGTTCTCAGAGGGAATGCTTCCAGCTTTTGCCTACTCAGTATTATGTTGGCTGTGGGGTTTTTCATAGATGGCTCTTATTATTTTGAGGTATGTTCCTTCAATGCCTAATTTGTTGGGAGTTTTTAATACGAAGTTTTGAATTTTACTGAAAGCCTTTTCTATATCTGTTGAGATGGTCATCTGTGGTTTTTGTATTTAGTTCTGCTTATATGATGGATCACACTTATTGATTTGTGTATGTTGAACCAAACTTGCATCCCAAGAATAAACCCTACTTGATCCTGGTGGATTCGCTTTTTTAAGTGCTGCTGGATTCAGTTTGCTAGTATTTTGCTGAGGATTTTTGCACCTATGTTCATCAAGAATGTTGGCCTGAAGTTTTCTTTTTTTGTTGTGTCTCTGCCAGGTTTGGGTATCAAAATGATGCTGGCCTCATAGAATGAGTTAGGGAGGAGTCTCTCCTCCTCAATTTTTAAAAATAGCTTCAGTAGGAGTGGCACCAGCTTTATAAATCTGGGAGAATTTGACTATGAATCTATCTAGTCCTGAGATTTTTCTGGTTAGAAGGCTTCTTATTACAGAGTCAATTTCAGAACTCATTTTTGGTCTGTTCAGGGATTGTATTTCTTCCTGGTTCAATCTTGGGAGGTTGTATGTTTCCAAGATTTATCTATTTCTTCTAGGTTTTCTAGTTTGTGTGTTTGTAGTAGTCTCTGGGGGTTATCTGTATTTCTGTGGGGTCAGTGGTAATGTCCCCTTTGACATTTTTGATAGAGTTTATTTGGATATTCTCTTTTTTCTTTATTAGTCTAGCTAGTGGTCTGTCAATCTTATTAAGGTTTTCAAAGAACAAACTCCTGGATTCATTGATCTTTTGTATGATTTTTCACATCTCTATTTCCTTCAGTTCAGCTCTGATTTTGGTTATTTCTTGTCTTCTGCTAGCTCTGGGGTTGGTTTGCTCTTGTTTCTTTAGTTCCTCCAGGTGAGTTGTTAGGTTGTTAATTTGAGATCTTTATAATTTTTTCGATGTGTGTCTCTAGTGCTATAAACTTTCCTCTTAACACCACTTTAGCTGTGTCCCAGAGATTCTGGTATGTTATATCTTTGTTCTAATTAGTTTCAAAGGGTTTCTTGATTTCTGTCTTTACTTCATTATGTACTCAAAAGTCATTCAGGAGCAGGTTGTTTAATTTCCATGTAACTATATGATTTTGAGTGCCTTTCTTAGTATTGATTTCTAGTTTTATTGCACTGTGTTCTGAGAGTGTGTTTGGTATGACAGGTTGGGTTTTTTTTTTAATTTTCTGAGGATTGTTTTATGTCCAATTGTGTGGTCAATTTTAGAGTATGTGCCATGTGCAGATAAGAAGAATGTATATTCTGTTGTTTTGGGGTGGAGAGTTCTGTAAATATCTATTAGGCCCATTTGGTGAAGTATCAAGCTCAGGTTCCAAATTTCTTTGCCAGTTTTCTGCCTTGATGATCTGTCTAATACTGTAGATGGGGTGTTGAAATCTCCCACTATGATTGTGTGGGAGTCTAAGTTTTTCATGGGTCTCTAAGAGCTTGCTTTATGAATCTGGGTGATCCTGTCTTGGGTGCATATATATTTAGGATAGTTAGGTCATCTTATTGAACTGAACCCTTTACCATTATTTAATGCCCTCCTTTTTCTTTTTTAATTGTTGTTGGTTTAAAGTGTGTTTTTTCTGATATTAGAGTAGCAACCCCTGCTTTTTTCTGTTTTCCATTTCCTTGTTAGATTTTTCTTCATCCCTTTACTTTGAGCCTATGGGAATCATTACATATGAGATGGGTCTCTTGAAGACAGTGTACAATTGGGTCTTGCTTCTTTATCCAACTTGCCACTCTGTCCCTTTTATTTGGGGGCATTTAGCCCATTGACATTCAAGGATAATATTAATATGTGTGGGTTTGATCCTATCATCATGTTGTTAACTGGTTATTATGCAAACTTGATTGTGTGGCTGCTTCATAGTGTCAATGGTCTATGTACTTAAGTGTTTTTTTGTGATGGCTGGTAATGATCTTTGCTTTTCATATTTTGCATTCCCTTAAGGACCTCTTATAAGGCAGGACTGGTAGTAACAAATTTTTCCTTAGCATTTGCTTGTTTGAAACAGATCTTATTTCTTCTTCACTTATGAAACTTAGTTTGGCTAGATATGAAATTCTTGGTTGGAATTTCTTTTCTTTAAGAATGTTGAACATGGGCCCCAATCTCTTCTGGCATGTAGAGTTTCCACTGAGACATCTGCTACTAGTCTGATAGGTTCCCTTTGAAGGTGATCTGCCCCTTACTTCCAGCTGCCTTTGACATGTTTTCTTTTCTTTTTTTTATTTTTATTTTTTATTTTTTTTAGTATTTATTGATCATTCTTGGGTGTTTCTCAGAGAGGGGGATTTGGCAGGGTCATAGGACAATAGTGGAGGGAAGGTCAGCAGATAAACATGTGAACAAGGGTCTCTGGTTTTCCTAGACAGAGGACCCTGCGGCCTTCCGCAGTGTTTGTGTCCCTGGGTACTTGAGATTAGGGAGTGGTGATGACTCTTAATGAGCATGCTGCCTTCAAGCATCTGTTTAACAAAGCACATCTTGCACCTCCCTTAATCCATTTAACCCTGAGTGGACACAGCACATGTTTCAGAGAGCATGGGGTTGGGGGTAAGGTTATAGATTAACAGCATCCCAGGGCAGAAGAATTTTTCTTAGTACAGAACAAAACGGAGTCTCCCATGTCTACTTCTTTCTACACAGACACAGTAACAATCTGATCTCTCTTTCTTTTCCCCATATTTCCCCCTTTTCTATTCGACAAAACCGCCATCGTCATCATGGCCTGTTCTCAATGAGCTGTTGGGTACACCTCCCAGACAGGGTGGCAGCCCGGCAGAGGGGCTCCTCACTTCCCAGATGGGGCAGCTGGGCAGAGGTTCCCCCCCACCTCCCAGACGGGGCAGTGGCCGGGTGGAGACACCCCCCCACCTCCCTCCCGGACGGGGCGGCTGGCGGGGCGGGGGCTGCCCCCCACCTCCCGGACGGGGCGGCTGGCGGGGTGGGGGCTGCCCCCCACCTCCCAGATGGGGCAGCTGGCCGGGCGGGGGCTGCCCCCCACCTCCTGGACGGGGCGGCTGCCGGGCAGAGGGGCTCCTCACTTCGCAGACGGGGCGGCTGCCAGGTGCAGGGGCTCCTCACTTCCCAGACGGGGCGGCTGCCAGGCGGAGGGGCTCCTCACTTCTCAGACAGGGCAGCCGGGCAGAGATGCTCCTCACTTCCTAGAGGCGATGGCGGCCGGGAAGAGGCGCTCCTCACTTCCCAGACTGGGCTGCGGGGCAGAGGGGCTCCTCACATCCCAGACGATGGGCAGCCAGGCAGAGATGCTCCTCACTTCCCAGACGGGGTGGCGGCCGGCCAGAGGCTGCAATCTCGGCACTTTGGGAGGCCAAGGCAGGCGGCTGGGAGGTGGAGGTTGTAGCCAGCCGAGATCACGCCACTGCACTCCAGCCTGGGCAACATTGAGCACTGAGTGAGCGAGACTCCATCTGCAATCCCGGCACCTCGGGAGGCCGAGGCAGGCAGATCACTCGCGGTCAGGAGCTGGAGACCAGCCCCGCCAACACGGCGAAACCCTGTCTCCACCAAAAAATGCAAAAACCAGTCAGGTGTGGTGGCGCGCGCCTGCAATCCCAGGCACTCTGCAGGCTGAGGCAGGAGAATCAGGCAGGGAGGTTGCAGTGAGCCGAGATGGCGGCAGTACAGTCCAGTCTCGGCTTTCACAACTTTGGTGGCATCAGAGGGAGACCGGGGAGAGGGAGAGGGAGAGGGAGAGGGAGAGGGAGAGGGAGAGGGAGAGGGAGACGAGGGAGAGGGAGAGGGAGAAGGAGAGGGAGAGGGACATGTTTTCTTTCATTCTGACTTTGAAGAATGTGATGACTATGTGTCTTGGGGATGGTCATCCTGTGTAGTATCTCATAGGGGTTCTCTGCATTTCCTGAATTTGAATGTTGGCCTTGCTATTACAGTTGAGGAAATTTTCATGGATTATATCCTCAAAAATGTTTTCCAAGTTGCTTGCTTTCTGTCTTTCTCTTTCAGGGACAACAATGAGTCATAGATTTGGTCTCTTTACATAATCCCATATTTCTAAGAGGTTTTTTTTTCATTCTTTATTGGTTTTGCTTTGTTTTTGTCTGACTGAATTATTTCAGAACACTAATCTTTAAGCTCTGAGATTCTTTTCCTCAGTTTGACCACTTATTCTGTTAATACTTGTGACTGTATTATGAAATTCTTGAAGTAAGTTTTTCAGCTCTATCAGATCAGTTTTCTTCTTTCTTAAAATGGCCATTTTGTCTTTTACATCCTGTATCATTTTCTCTTGTTCCTTAGATTCCTTGGATTGGGTTTCAGTTTTCTCCTGAATCTTGATGATCTTCATTCTGATCCACATTCTCAATTCTATTTCTGTCATTTCAGCCATTTCAGCCTTGTTAAGAACCATTACTGTGGAACTAGTGAGGTCATTTGGAGGTAAAAAGACGCTCTGGTTTTTTGAGTTGCCAGAGTTCTTGCACTGGTTCTTTCTCATCTGTGTGGGCTGGTTTTCCTCTAGCTGTGGTGTAATTTGTGTGTGGTCAGTTGCATTTGTTTCTGGGTGTTTTCAGAGGCCCAAGGCTTTGTTCAGGGTCTTTATTTGAATTCTTGTCCTTGGTTTCACGTGGGTATATTAGCAAAGTATTTTTGGCATTGCAATTGGGCTGTGATCCAGTAGATGGTGCTTAAGCGTCATGGCTGATAGGCAGGCTCTTGCTCAGCCACATGGCTCCTCTGTATTTCCTCACATTTGCAGCTCTGCTCCCTCTTTGTGCTCTGAGAGTATGAGCTCCTCTCCTACTTGAGTGCTGGCTGCAGATCTAGGCTTGGCACTCCTGGGCTGCACATTGCAGCCCTGGGGTGAGCTCAGCCTTTACGTTCCCTACCCAGCTTCGGGTCAGGGACCTTGACACAATGGCAGAGGGCCTTTCACTTGTCTCTTGAAGCTCCAATCCAGAGAAATGCAGAGTCATGACCAATCAGTGCAATTGGCCCAGACTCCAGTGGCTGCCTTGTGGGCCTAAGCCAGGAGGCTCTGCCTGGAGACAAACAGCAGGAACAGGGCTCACAGAGAAGACACACTGCCCTCTTCTCCTTAGGGCAGCTGCAGCTGATGGTATAAGTAAAGCCCTCAGGCTCTTTGTCCTTTTCCTCAGTATAAGGGCAGCAAGGGCAGAACCACTGCAGTGGTAGTGGCAGAGGGGCTGTCAGTTGCCTCTGGAAGATCCACCCCAGAGAAACTCAGAGCCACCACCAGTGGAAATGCTCACTTGAGGGTGGGAAGCCGCTCTATGGGCCCAGGCTGAGGGCCCTGCCTGGTGAAGGGTAGAAGGTGCTTCCCTGGGACAGAGCTCCTAGAGGGAGCAGGCAGGCCCACAAGTTTTGCTGCCTTAGAAAAAGTGGCCACACTGTTTTCCACGTGGGTACCTGTCCCTACTACTCCTCACTGGGCAGAGCCTCCCAATGTGGGACCTCAGCCATCCCATCTCCATCTGGGCTCTCAGGCCAACAGCTACTCTGCACTTCCCTGGGACGGAGCTCCCAGTAGTAGCAAGCAAGCCACTACCTTTGCTGCTTTGCAGCTTTCTCCTCCTCTGTTCCCTTCAGGCTTGGGAGGGAGTGAAAAAATTAAGGACTTAGTCGATCCCCAGCACAGCATGGCTGCCTGATGGAAAAGTGGCCAGACTGTTTTCCGCATGTCCCTGCTTCTGTTATACCTCACTGGGCAGGGCCTCTCAAACTGGGCTCCTAGCACAACCACCCTGCCTCTGCCTGAACACTTCAGTCGGTGGAGGCTTTACATTTTCTGGGGAAGAAATCCTAGAGACAAACCATAGCCCCTCTCCCATTGCAACTGCAGCAGTACAGATACTGCCTTTACTGTCCTTGGGCTGGGGAAGGAGCAAGGGGCCTAGTCATGTCACAGGCACCTCCAGCATACTGCAGCCACCATACAGAGAGGAGCTCATTCTCTCTTCCCTGTGAGCCATCACCAGTCATCTGTTGATGGACACTTGGGTTGGTTCCTAAGAGATCTTGGCCACTGTGACTAATGCTGCAGTGAACATGAGATGCAGATAGCTCTTTGACATACTGATTTTATTTCCTTTGGAAATAGGTCCAGTAATAGGATTGCTGGATCATGTGGTAATTCTATTTTTAATTTTTTGAAGAACCTCCATAATGTTTTTAATAGCATAAGGATTTTTAATACACTTTTATCCAATCATCTCCCTGAAACTTTTATTTATTTATTTTTAACAGCTTTATTGAGTTACAGCTGACATTCAATAAACAAGAAATTGCTTAAAGGATATAATTTCATGTGTGTGTGCACCCATAAAATAATGATTAGAATAAAGGAAATGGGCTGGGCACTGTGGCTCCCGTCTGTAATCTCAGCACTTTGGGAGGCCAAGGCGGGTGGATTGCTTGAGGTTGGGAGTTTGAGACCAGTCTGACCAACATGGTGAAACCCCATCTCTACCACAAATACAAAAATTAGCCAGGTGTAGGGGTGCATGTCTATAATCCCAGCTACTTTGAGGCTGAGGCAGAAGAATCTCTTGAACCTGGGAGGCCAGAGGTTGCAGTGAGTCGAGATCATGCCACTATACTCCAGCCTGGGGGACAGAGCAAGATTCCGTCTCAAAAAAAAAAAAAAAAAAGTGTAAAGGAAACGAACATACCCAGCCCATACAAAGTCCTCTTGTGCTCCCACCTGCCAACCCATCCCTGAGTTTATATCACTATGGATTACTCTGCATGTCATAGAATGTGATATACATTCAACTATACAATATGTTTAGTTTTTTGTATGACTTCTTTCAGTCAGCATAATTATTTGAGATTTCTCCATTGTGTAGAGCATATCGATAGTTTGCTCCTTTCCATTGCTGAGTACTGTTCCATTGTATGGATATATCATCATTTGTTTATTCATTCTGAAAAATTTAAATACTACAATTTACATTCCATTCAGTGGAAAAGAAAAACAAGAGGAATTAGAGTCAACTCTTCCAGGAAACATGGTAAGACAGCCAAGAAATTAATCCAGGATAGCGGTCCCCAAATTCCTAGGCCCCACTCCTAGAGATTCTGATTCATGCTATTTTAACAATGTCTCCCAGTAACCCTGATGCTGAGCCAGGTTTCAGAACCATTAGTCTAGGTCAGGGCTGTCCAATCTTTTGGCCTCCTTTCCTGCCCACATTGGACGAATTGTCTTGGGCCACACATAAAATACAGAAACACTAATATACTAATGATAGCTGATGAGAAAAAAAAAATCACAAAAAATCTTATAACGTTTTAAGAAAGTTTACAAATTTGTGTTGGGCCACATTCAAAGCCATCCTGGGCTGCATGCAACCCACAGGCTGCGTGTTGGAGAAGTTTGGTCTAGGTTATAACTGGGGCAGTTGTCACAGCAGACAATGTCACGGCCACAACAGGCACAGGTTAGGTGAGGTATAGAGGTTAGGAAAGGCTAGGCCAGGCATAGGTCAGACCAGGTCAAGCAGGATGGAACTTGGTTCAGGCAATCAGGGCTGGCTCCTTTCCGACAAAATGGCACGTGTCACTGCCAGGAGAGCAGCTACACGCTACCCGGTCAGCAAGTGCTGATGGAAGAGGCCAGTACCTTGGATAGCTCCCTGTTGGCAAAATTGCTTCATTCAAGCCCCAGGTCTTTCATTCTCAGACACCTGGGCTTATGTGATAAGCTCCAACCCCAGGACACCTAGTTTGGCCAGTAAGAGAGCTTCATATGTATGCTGAACATACTTCCTGTAGCGTAAGAGAATTATGCTTATTTCCGCACTACCACCACTACCACCACCTGAGCTTTTGATCTCTCTAGCAAACAGGAAAGACTCACAGGATGCCACTGGGGTGGCCATGACCCTGGGAATTCAACAGGACAGGTTTTGTGGCAGGGGACATGGTGAATTTATTCTTTCCAAATTGTCGAATGCCACACCCTGCTAGATCATCTCGTCAGTGATTTTTATCACTATCTGAAATATTGAAAACAGCTACTAACCAAAAGATCAATATAGATAAACTGATACCTGAACACTTTTAACTGAGGATAATCATTGATCATGACCAATGACATCTTCATTTCCACGACAAGTCTGCAACTAAATAAAAGATATCATGGTATTGAAAAGACTCTTAATGGAATATAAAGAATATTTTCACTTAGCCTGGTGTGGTGGTGTGCGCATGTATTCCCAGCTACTCAGGAGGCTGAGGTGGGAGAATCACTTGAGCCTGGGAGGTTGAGGCTGCAGTGAGCCATGATCACACCAGTGCACTCCAGCTTAGGTAACAGAGCAAGACCCTGTCTCGAAAAAAAAAAAATTCACTATCTTATTAAAAAAAACAAAGGTACTGTCTTGGGCGTTGATATGGAAGTCCAAGAAAAGAAAAGAAGAGCCAATGTTTTAGAAGCAACTGTGTTATTTAAGAATCTGAAGCCTCAAACACAAAAGTAAAATAAAGATATTCACAATGACAATTTAAACACATCTTTAATGCCATTTTTGTTCTTCCAACTGGTTTTAACTCAACCCACAACTAGCAGGCGACACAGAATGAATTGGATGCAGAGTCCAAGAACAGGATTATTAGTACTAAGAACTGTCAAACCTGGTAGCTTCCATGGAATCTCTGAAGCAATAATTGCTACATGGACTTTAGCTTGGAGAGCTATGATATATTAATATATGAATAGAGTTAACATTATGTTAAATATACAAATGTATGATACAGATAGAGTAAAAATCTAAGGAAACATCAACTGGGATAGCTAGAGCTGATGATTTAATGTACCTTTATATGAATGTGTATTTTATCTATATTAAAATCTATATTATCCATATTTGTCCTTCATTTAAAAATAATAAAACAAAATAAAGGATTCATGTGGGAAAATGAGTCTTTCATCATTATAAAGGCTGATACTGATACTTAATTTAAATAAGGTGGTAATTTTCCCAGACAGTTACAATATATAAAGTTCTTAAAAAGACATGAGAGCCAAGAAAATGCATTTATGGCACCTCTAAAATAAAATGTAATAAAAAACAGACCAGTTAGAGCAGCACATTCCCTCAGTCATATTCTTCTTATTCTTCCCCTTCCGTTATCCCATTAAAGCAAAAGCACAGAGAATCCAATCAGCATCAGGTTTGGGCACAAGTAGAACATACTTAAATAAAGAGTGAAAACCATCATCTTTTGCGTCTGAATTTTTTCTTTTCACATTGATTCCGAGTCACCATCACCTAATGTGAAATTAGGTGATCATACTGAAAAATGTATAAAGCCACTGTCATCCTGCCTAAAACACACACTGATGTGCCAGAAATGACAGCAGAGACATGAACTGGTGGCTGCCAAGGAGAACTGTGTATGTCTCTGCTGCCCACGCTATTGAGGTAGGGAGGGGAAGTCTCGGTGCTATGGTTTGAATGTATGTGTCCCTGCAAAATTCATATATTGGAACCTAATCATCAAGGTATGATATTAAAAAGTGAGGCCTTTGGGAGGTGACTAGGGGCCTTTCACCTAATCAACAAGGTATGATATTAAAAAGTGGGGCCTTTGGGAGGTGACTAGGCCATGAGGGCTCCACCTTCATGAATGAAATTAAAGTCCTTCATGAATAAGATTAAAGTCCAAAGAGACCTCAGAGAGCTGCCTTGCACTTTCATTTCTTCTGCCACGTGAGGATGCAGCAAGAGGCACCATCTTCCTCTTCTTCTGCCATCTCTTCTTCATCTTCATTATCTTCTTCTTCATCTTCCTCATCTTCATCTTCTTCATCTTTATCTTCTTCTTCATCTCTTCTGCCATGTGAAGATGCAGCAAGAGACACCATCTTCATCTTCTTCTGCCATCTCTTCTTCTTCTTCTTCATCTTCATCTTCATCTTCTTCATCTCTTCTGCCATGTGAGGATGCAGCAAGAGGCACCATTTTCATCTTCTTCTGCCATCTGTTCTTCTTCTTCATCATCTTCATCTTCATCATCTTCTTCATTTTCATCTTCTTCTTCATCTCTTCTGTCATGTGAGGATGCAGCAAGAGGCACCATGTTCCTCTTCTGCTGTCATCTCTTCTTCATCTTCATCTTCTTCTTCATCTCTTCTGCCATGTGAGGATGCAGCAGGATGCACCATCTTCATCTTCTTCTGCCATCTCTTCTTCTTCTTCATCTTCATCCTCTTCATCTTCATCATCTTCTTCATTTTCATCTTCTTCTTCATTTCTTCTGCCATGTGAAGATGCAGCAAGAGGCACCATCTTAATCTTCTTCTGCCATCTCTTCTTCATCTTCATCTTCTTCATCTTCATCTTCTTCATCTCTTCTGCCATGTGAGGATGCAGCAGGAGGCACCATCTTGAAGCAGAGAGTAAGATTCTCCATACACTGAATCCACCTTTGCCTTGATCTTGGACTTAGTAGCCTTCAGAACAGCTTTCTGGATAAATAAAGCTTTTTAATTTATTAATTACTCAGTCTGATGTATTTTGTTATAGCAGCAGAAATGGGCTGCTATTTGGGTTTTCTACAAAGGGTTAATTTGGTATGTGAATATTTGTTTGTTACTAATTTTCTTCTAACTTCTGGGTGTGGAGGAGAATTGCATGAGAGTTAAAATACATGAGTCAATACCTATTCAATAAATATTAATTGAACACTTTTGTAGGCCAGAGAAATTGCCCTAGACCCTACCCTGGAACTTATGGAGTTTATTCATCTAAGGCAAGACAACATTATATTACAATTATATCACATAACATTATGTTCAATATATCATATTAAATAAATATATAGTATAGAGTAAAAATCTAAGAGAACATCAACTGAGGTAGCTAGGGCTGATTTAATGTGCCTTTATATGAATGTGTATTTTCTCTATATTAATTATCTATATTGGTCCTTCATTTAAAAATAATAAAACAAAATAAAGGATTAATTTGGGAAAATTAGTCTTTTGTCATTATAACTGATTTATATATGCTTACCAGCATTCGTGTGTTTACTAGTTTGAACAGCATCATAAGCTTACTTACTATTTAGATAAAATATTTGAACTAATTTTATCATGAATAGTTTTTTTCAAATATTTCCACATTTTAATTACTACTCAGTTACAAGAAGTTTATTTTTTTTAATTTTCTCTAAGTTGTAAATCTGTTTTCAAGTCGGTGATGTTGAATTTGATCACCATATCCAAAAGTCTGCATGAATGCAGTGTTAAAATAACCTTGGTCTGGTTTTGTGTGAAATCATCATTTCACAGCAGTGTTTCTCAAAGAATGGTCCTCAAACACTTGCATCAAAGTCACCCAAGATGCTCATTACACATGCAGCTTCCTGGCCACTGCTTCAAACGTAAAAAATCGGTGTTTCTGAGAATGGAGCCTCCCAGGTGATGCATGTGCATAGTATGGTTTGAGAACCACTGATTGTTGGAGGCCGAGAGAGTGAGGGCCATCATCGACTCAATATACCACTGGAGGCTATGTGAGTAAACAGCAAACTGTTCTCATGAAAGCAGGATGTTGCCAAACTGACAAACTGCGTCTGCCATCCAGAAGGAATGCTGAGGGCAGTCACACCCCAAGTGCAGTGTTTCTTGTGATTAGGTACATCTGAAGCCATTAGTAATAATATGAACCTGTAATCAATTAAGCAGCTGACCAATTGTTATCTCCTCCTCCCTGCTCTTGCTACCTAATAAATATGAAGGGCTGTACAAGCTCAGGGCGGCTGCCTTTGCTCACTAGAAGCAGGGAGCCCTTTTCTTCTTCTCTTCTTCTCTCTTGTCTTCTCTCTTCTTCTTCTTCCCCACGTTACCCTTCCTTTAAAATAGTTACTTTTGTCTTAGGTGTTCATTTCTATGTTTGTCCCTTCGTTCAGTCTTGTAATGACGGTCCCAAGTAGTAACAGTGGTAACCGCTGTAATGACGGTCTCAAGTAGTAACAGTGGCAGTCGGCCACAACTCATGTGCAGAATGGAACCAACTTGTGCTGATTCTCATTTTGCCACTTTGCTCATTCAATATGGTTGCCTTGGTCTTTCATTTATTTGTTCAATGAATACTCATTGCACAAACACCACGAACAAGGCATTCGGCTGAGTTCTGGAGAAACACCAGGGGATAAGACAGAAATGTTCCCAAGAAGATGGGCCAGTTCTACCAGGGAAAGCAACCAACAAATAATTTCATAACTAATTACTCAATTGCAATTTTGACAGGTGCTGCTAAGGAGAAATAAGAGGTATTCATACCAAGGAGCATTGACTCAGACTCAGGGCTCTGGGATGTCATCTCTGGGGAGGGCTGCTCAAACAGGCATCTGAAGATTGGGAAGGAAAGAGCAGTCTAGGAGGAAGAGCATTCGAGGTGGAGGGAACATGTACCAAGGCTCTCAGGAAGGAAGAAGTAAGGTGGGGAATGAAATCAGTAAGAAACGCAGCTGCTAGAATGAGCAAGGTCTCCAGACTTTTGAGACCAGTTGAGAATTTTGGATTCTATCCTGAGAACAATAATAATCAATTAGAGAGTTTTTAATGTATCTGCCTTGTTAGTCAGTTCTGCAACTGTGTATATGGAGGAAAGAGAACAGAAGCAGTCTGAATATAATGAAGGCTCAGACAGGGTTTGGCCCAATGGCAATCAGGCAGAAATGAGGAACTATGCAATGGAAATACAGCTGACAAGTAAAGATGTTCCAAGTGTGTCTGATGAAGTCAGTGTCCTGGAACGTTTTAAGGACGTTGAAATCTCATCTACCAAATTTTACTAATTTAAAAATAACTCTAACAACATATATTGCCCTTTATCATCAGTGACAGCCATCCATGAGAATGAAACTAAAAACACCAATGCACATCCAAACGGTTCATTCCATCCCATGCCACAAAAGGACTTCATGTGGTTTGTGGCTGCAGCCCTTTGCCTCTAAAGAGAAGTTAGATTTGGTTGGGGCCCCTTCTCTGGCGGGGAGCACCACCCCTATTAACATGTAAACTATAAACGTGGTGGAGTTGAGGAGCACGACACTCAGCCCCAGGAACCTATTATTCTACAGAGTTAAACACAGGTTTAAGTCAAAAGGCAATGTGTTATTTTAAAAGAAGCATCAACCACTATTTTAGTCAAAAACACACAGTAAGTTAGAGTAAAGAAAAAAAAAGCTTCAAAGGAAACATGGAATGAAATAATTTTGGAACTTGTAATCTATAATAGGTCAGTCCCTCTTTTTATCCTGGGCTATAATAAACAACAAAGCCCTTTACTTTCCATCCTCAGCACATTGACAATGTGGTTTGAGACTTTGATTTGGATTATGTGTTGCAAGAGCTGTACTTTGAAAACACAGTCACCTATCACCGAGATTCTCTGCTGAGAGAAAAGTGTTCCTGACAACCATACTTCAAAAGCTAACTTCATTTATTTGAACATCACTAAATCAAAATCTGTGAGATCCAGTCTGATTTGAGGTTTACATTTAATATGATTATAATAAAAAACTTTATTAAGCACATTTCAAACACAGACAAGATTGGAAGAGGAATGCGTAAGGAAATCTTAGAAGATGAAATATTTCAAGAGTAGTCACTGTAAAAACAATTAATATATTATTCACAAATGTCACATCTACTTAATACCACAAGGACAGTGGGATCTCTAATAAAGTCCCTGAATATCTGAGAAAACATAGTAGGCTTTCTTTTATAGCTATAGTAAGATAATTTATTATTCATTGATATATATAGTTAGTTAAATCTATCTATGTACATACTTGCCATACATACTACAAGAGATTACCAGTTTTTGAAGAATTGGACATAAAAAACATTATCTAAACATAATTGAACCTTCTTTTCCTTGTATATTTGTGTTTTAAATTTACCTATATAGTACAAATGTTGATGTTAAGCTCTATGAACTATAACACATGCATAGCTTCTTGTAACCACCAAAATAAACAGGATACAGAACAACTCTAAAACCCCAAAGAATTCTTTCCTCTTGAAAGTTGTCAGATCTTTTCCCCCAACCCTAACCCCCGGCAACCACTGTTCTGTTTTACTTCTCTATGGTTTTGCCCTTTTTAGAATGTCATATAAATGAATTCACACAGTATGTAAATGTTTGAATCTGCCTTCTTTCACTTAGCACGATTCCTCTGAGATTTATCCATGTTGTTGCATACATCTTCTATTGAGGATTCTCTCAGTAGTACTTCACAGCCTCTCAGGCTATTAATATGAAAAACATTTATATATAAAGTGACAAACATGTAGAAAGTATAAGAGGTAAGATGTAGTTAGTTCTGTGTCACAATGCAGTTTCCTTGACTTAAATAAGATCGCCACATCAGCTAGCTTGTTTGCCATTTGTTTCTTTCCAATAAAAATGTCACACAGAAAAACAGTGGTAGTTATTTGACTGCATATTGAGCCTCTGCTCAACGATTTTCAAGGCTTTCCCATTGCCTGTCAACTGAAGACCAAACTCCTTCTCAACCAAAGTTCTCTCAGAACATTTTTTTCAATCTTACCTCTACCAACTCCCTCAAGTAACCTACTTTCAACCAAACTGGGCTATTCCTTCCTCCCTGATGTCCTTCTCAGGTTTGCAACATTGTGCCGACTCAGTCTTCAAGGACCTGTTCAAATGCCACCTTCTATGAATATATGCAGTCTTTTCTAATTCCTCCCTTTCTTTCCTTAAGGCTGCCCCTAACTGGATTTCATCTCCAGTTCACACACATAGCTTGCTGGGATACTCTCCTTTGGCACTACTGGTACCTTGCCTTGAGGTAAAGGATCTATGATCCTGTCTCATCACCTCCTTCTCCCATTCCCTCTACTTCTTCCCCACCGCCAGCCCCAATAGATGGTGTGCTCCCTCTGGGAAATGCCCCGTCTTTCTCATCTTTGCGAGCACAGAGCAGACAGCGTAGCATCTTCAATTATTATTAATGTGACACTAAAGAGGCATATTACAAATAAATGTCTGGCCCTGGAAGACGTGGCAGAGGAAAGACCAGACATCTGAAAACTGACTGAAAAAGAAAATATAGCAGTTGTGACTATAATGCTACTAGGAAAATATTTCATCGTCTATTCCTGGGACAACAACCATATGACAGCAGTTTCTGAATGAAAATTTTGAAATTGTAAAAAATTGCAAACTACTGTTGTTTCATCTTCTGTTAAATAGAAACACTATACAGTTAAGACTCCAGTCTCTCTAGAGGCCACACATGCCATCTTAATGAAGTAAAACAGTTTTCCTTGCTGGAGTGACTCACGGAAGCTGGTTCACCCCAGGATCAGAAAGATGGGTTACACTTTGGATTCTGAAACACCACTTAGCAATTGGTTACCTATAACACAGTGAGTCATCATCATCTCATGATTCTGCATGTGACTGGACCTCCCCAACTGGTTCACAAACACTGTGCAGGCAGGACTCACATCCTAGGCTTTGTTTCATCTTGGGTGGTGTCCATTGATTCCCTCCTTGTCCCCACCTCCTCCTACCAGGTCCATCACCTACAGGTACACACTTCACAGAAGAGATAAACCGAAACTCAAAACCACCCTGACTCTTCAGACATTTGAGCATCTGAAGTACAGTCCCAATCATTTCCCAATTTCCTAAAGTTACACTCAGCCCCGCAAGGGTGGTGCATGCTTCCTCCAGCTCCTCCTCTTTGTCAGGTTCAAGATCTTGGCAACTTTTAGCTTGGCACTTGTAAAAGGATGGCAACAGTCCTCTCACAAAACCAATAGTAAGGCCAGGCTTGGTGGCTCACATCTGTAATCCTAGCACTATGGGAGGCCAAGGCAGGAGTATCACTTGAGGCCAGGTGTCCAAGACTGGCCTGGGCAACAGAGTGAGGCCCCATCTCTACAAAAAACTAAAAATTAGCTGGGCATGGTGGTGCATGCCTGTCGTCCCAGCCACTTGAGAGGCTGAGGTGGGAGGGTCATTTGAACCCAGGAGTTCAAGGCTGCAGTGAGTCACAATAGCACCATTGCATTCCAGCCTGGGCAACACAGAGAAACCCTATCTCTAAAATTAATTAATTAATTAATTAATTAAACCAACAATAGGGGGACAAAAGAACAAGGTTCTCATTCTAGTTCCACCTCTAACCAGACATATGGCCTCATGGAAGTCTCCAGACTGTTGTGGGCTTTGGCTTCCTTGTCTGTAAACTGACAGGTTGTATTAGATGTATCAGCTATCTATGCCACATTCCAGTTCTGATATATTGTGGTTCTAACCTTGGTGCACTCTCACATCCCTAAGGGGCAGGTAGAGTCTATATTTGGACTTGCTCTTCATCCCTGCCTGGTTTCCTCTCTAGACAAAGCTCAGTCCAAAGAGTATGCTCTGGGCTTTCTTTTTCTCTTATCTGGCCTTTGCTTGAAATAGGCAAACAGGTATGCTCTATTTGGATAGCCCCACAGAGAAATCTTTGGAGTAGACAATAGGACAGAAAGAAAAATTCTATTTCATTTTGTCCGGTTTCTAATGATTTCCAACTTAGAAAATTGATGACAGGATGGAAGTCTCATCAATATTACACACACACAGCTCTCAGGAACTGCAGATTCCAGTGTTCAGGGACCTTCAATATCTCAGCTGTTAATAGATAATAAAAATTATTAGATCTTGAATTTATATTCGACTGTTCCTCTGATATAGCTGGGGCTCTACATAAATAACTACTCTCTCTAGCACTCAAGTCCTTCCCTGAGGGTGAATGAGCCACTGGGGAGGATTCATTAACTCCCAAACGAGCCTCTGGGGAGCTGCCTACCTGGCTGCCACACTCGTGCCCCCAAGAGGGAGTGCCACACCCCTTTCCTACCATCCCCTGTGAGGAAGTCAGAGTTCTTGGAGTTTGAGAGAGTGAGGGCTGGTGGGGCACAGGCACATAAGCCGGTCAAATGGCCACAGACAAGAAGAGGCTTTTTTCTCTCCATACCTCAAGGCTTCAAGCCTCACCCACCCAAGAAATAGGTCCTACTTTTTGATATACCACGGAGTGGCTTGACCTTGGCCAATCACTTACTCTCCCAGGACTCAGAATTTTTCAATAAAGGTATAAGATTTATAAGCTCAACCACAAATGTCCATAATCAGAATGTTGACAAGAAAGCTATATGCTAAATCCTCTGTTTCTCTTTCTCTCCGGGGACCTTTCAAAAATCCATCCTCAGTAGTTACAGAGCAAAGTGCTGCATCTTCAGACTTCTACAATCCCTTAAAGTAAATGAAAGAAAGGGTTCTGATGACATACAAACCTTCATAGAGGTATAGCTATTTTGATTAAGGAAGGCATACTCTATGCCAAATGCTGTCAGTACACTATCTCATTTGGTTCTCAAAATAGCTGCCACAATACTGTAAATTTGAGTATTTTAGATATGAGGAACATCTCTAAAAGTAATAGTAATAATAGCTAACATTTGTTGAGTATTTACTCAATTACTGCTATAATTTGAATGTATGTGTTCCTCCCAAATTCATGGGTTAGAACCTAAGACCCAATGCGATAGTATTAAGAGGCCGTTAAGAAGTGATTGAGTCATGAACACTTGGCTTTCATGAATGGGTCGGTGCTGTTATAAGAGAAGTTGAAGGGAGCACGTGAGGCATCTTATGTGAGAATGCCTCAAGAAGGTGCCATCGATGGGACAGACCCTGACCAGACACCAAATCTACTTGTGCCATGGTCTTGGACCTCGCAGCCTCTAGAGCTGTGCAAAATAAACTTCTACTGTTTATAAATTACTCATTTTGTGGTATTTTGTTATAGCAGCCTGAAAGGACTGAGACAATTACTAAGTGGTTGGATGCATTAAATCATTTAATCCTGACAACAGACCTAGAAGGTGAATTGGTTCTATTATTATCCCCATTTATAGATGAGAAAACTAAGCACAGAGAAGCTAAATACTTTGCTGAATTTCACACAGCTAGCAAGTCTTCCGAGTGGTCCAGATGCAGGGCCTATCCTCTTAACCACTAAGCTCCATGTGATCAGTGAGGGGAAGAGAAGGGCTGGCAGACTCAGCAAATACAAATACAAGACATCCAGTTAAATTTGCATTTCAGATAAACAATGGATAATTTTAAATACAAGTATCTCCAATGTAACATTTGGAAAACACTTAGGCTGACAAAATTGTCTGTTTATCCAAAATTCAAGTTTGTTGGACAGCCTATATTTGTTTTTACTTTCTTTCTTTTTTTTTTTTTTTTTTTTTTTTGAGACAGGGTCTCACTCCATCACCCAGGCTGGAGTTCAGTGGTGCGATCTCCTCTCACTGCAACCTCTGCCTCCCGGGTTCAAGTGAATTCTCCCACCTCAGCATCCCCAGTAGCTACAGGCACGGGCCACCATTCCAGACAGCCTGTATGTAAACTGGCAACCCTGTAGGGAAGGAATGCCTGAGATTCATGCCTATGCCTACTTCCAGAAAGCCTTCTCACTCCTGCTGCCATATTTTAATACACATTTCTAAAGTCAAATTCATGTCACATTCTGGCTCTGGTGCTGTACTTGGTCAACCACTGAAATTAAAAGGGCTAGCAAGATAAAATGTAGGAATCCTAAGGCACTATGACTTCTAGTGCTTCTTAAAAACTCTCAAATTCTGTGCCTGACTTACAAGGCAAATTTGAGTGGAGACCTGAGGACACATTACAAAGGGTTAAAGGATGAGAATTGGCTCATTTATTTTTATATTCAGAAATGTTGTTTGTTCATAAATACTACAATAATAAATATTAGCAATGTAACAATGTTTTTTCTTTTCTTTTCCTTTCTTTTTTTTTTTTTTTTTTCTTTTGGAGACAGGGTTTCACTCTGTTGTCCAGACTGGACTGGAGTGCAGTGGTGTGATCATAGCTTACTGTAGCCTTGAACTCTTGGGCTCAAGTGATAATCCCACATCAGCCTCCCAAGTAGCTGGGACTGCAGGTGTGTGCCACCAAGCCTGGCTATTTTTAAAAACAATTATTTGTAGAGACAGGATGCTGCCGTGTTGCCCAGGCTGATCTTGAACTCCTGGGCTCAAGCAATTGGTTCTACCTTAGCCTCCCAAAGTGCTGGGATTATAAGCATGAGCCACTGCGCTGGGCCAGCAGGGTTTTCTAAGTTCTTAAAGATCCCAGTTAGGAATAGGACTGAGGGTAGGGTAAGGAGAAAATGCAGAATGGCAATAGATAATCATTAGCAAGGGGATTCTTAACCCCCTAATTCCCCTATAACAAATGGGCCACAGTCCCACCATGAGCCAGGAAGATGACATTTATGTTTCTGCTCATAGGACATGTTTGAATATTTACTCAAAACACACTTAGGTTCTAGGACCACTATGGTAAACTGTTGGAATTTTTTAGAAGTCCTCTGTCTTAGAACATTTTGCTGGCTTCCCTTTTTATATTAAGTGATGTCTGTCATTCAGATAAGTTTGTCTGTATTCCCATAAGTCTTGACATCACAGAAGTGAATCAGCAGAAAACCATCATCTTTAACACATTTCCTATTCACTGACAGTGTACAACGACAAAAGCTTTCTCTCCCTTCTTAGGACAAAACATTTTATAGGAAGAAGAGAATCTTGGTAGAATCTCACTGTTCAAAATTAAGATAACAATGTACAGATTTGGTCCATTGCAGGAAAAGAAGCATTTCACCCAGAGGCGTGATGCTTTAACCCACAGTCAGACTTGTCAGTTGAGAAGAATCACATTTAGTGAGCCTTCCTCTGCAGGGGGATTCAAATCCTGGCTTCCCCACTTAATAGCTCTGTGATCTTCTGTAAGTTATTTAACCCTTCTGTTTTCTCATCTCTAAAATAAAAACAGTAATAGAAGCTACCTTGCAGCTTTCTAAGGAATTAATGATCTAGTCCATGTACGGTGCTTTAAGCACAGTGCCTGGCCTGTATAAACACTCCATGAATGTCACTACTGTTATTACGATTGGTCATTTGACTCCCACCAATGTGCCCTCTCACTGGCCCCTTTGTAGAAAAACACACTCTGCCCTTGGGTCAGGCCCCTTTAGATAATTTAACTGCATTCATTCTCAGGGTGACCAGGAGGGTTGGCAAGGGTAGCTGTCATATAACTGGGTTCATGGTATGTAAATATGTCTATAATTAGACTGCAGTGTTCTTAAGAAAGGAGTTCTCAAGTCATAGTTTGTGTATATCTTTTTAAAAAATCTGATTTGCACACATATTTAAATATTTAAGACCTTATAGACTATTGAAAGAAACAGTATTTTTTAAAGAAAAGCTTATTTGTTCATGAGGCGGTTTATTAGTAAGCATTTAGGAAATAGATTTAGTATGAAAGTAGTCTTCATCTCCTTGTCCTTTAATTAAATATTTACACTTTTCCAAACTAGTTAAATGAGACTTAAAATTAGATTTTAAGGCAAAAACAACTCACTGCCTTTAATATCACTATTTAAAATGCTAATTACATTGCAGATAAAAAGAATTAAAACTTTTGTAACTTAAAAATAAATGTAATTCCAGAGTCAATATCATATAAATAGGTACCCATCTGGCCAACCTTAGGATTGCCAAATTTCTTCTCCCTCAATTGTTTCCTTGTTAAGAAGAGTTTAAACAGCTCCCTCTTGTGGTCTAAAAAGCCATTGGCAATCCAGAGTTAGGTCAGCTTCTTATCTGTCGTTTTATTCGCTGCGCATTTATTTACTACATTATATATTGTGTATTTGCTACAGTAGTGGAAGAGAAGAACAGTAACAGAAGACAGGGATGAATGTTGTTGCCTATGGGGTTAATATGGACACAGTCAGCTCTAATGTTTCATTCAAAGTGTCACTCTGGGATGGTGTTTATGCTGCTTGTAATTCAGGGACGGTATTTCTTAAAATGAAAGAATGAGCTTTGGTCAGAGCAGCTTATTAAGTGAATGTTTGCCTGCCTTGATTGGTTGAGCTGCAAGATGCTCAGAAATCCTGATACCCAATCTACCTATTTTCAGCTGAAAAGCTTCAGATCCGAAAAGGTGTAAATGAAAAGTCCCCTTCATTGACATCTCATTTACATGTTCAGGTAAACTTTGTCATAGTTCCTGAGACTCTGCTTTAATTTGCTCATTTTCTGAGCAGCCATTACATACATGACACTGTGCTAGATGCTGCAGATACAACGGCAAAAAAAAAGACCCGGCCCCACAGTGTCCACAGTCTAGCGGGAAGACAAGCATTAGACAGTTACTCTAACAGTTGTGTTGGTAAATGCAATAAATGTTGGTGTTAGGTGTGGCAATCACTGCCAGTGAAAATAACAGGAAGATTTAATGTAGACAAGAACATTGGAGGTGGCCTCTCTGAGAAATGACAGAGCAGGAATTTGCCAGGTCAAGGGAGAGTGGGAAACTAAGTAGAAAAAAAATCACATATACCAACATTGAGGACAGGGAAAAGCTTGACTCTTGGGAGGAACTGGAAGAACAAAATGGAGCTGCAGAGGTGCCCAGAGAGGGCGGGGGACGGTGTCAGGCACAAGCCAGTTCACACAGGGCTTCGCAGACCGCATGCAGGCCGAGGGAACTATCCTAAATGCACTGGGAACTCATGACATGTTTCAAATATGTGAATAACCTGGTATACTCTGCTTTTTTGTAACTGTCCTGCCAGCTGCATGTGTAGACAGGAGGAGAGGGAAGCAGGAATGGAAGTGAGGACATGGATCAAAAGACAAAGCAGCCTTCAAGCAGGAAGTACTGCCAGTGGAGGGAGCGAGACTTTAGACAGATTTGAAGATGACATTGACAGGATTTGGTCATGAGATAAAAGAAGGGGTGAAGGAAAAGGAGGTTTAAAGATGAATTCCAACACAGCAAAGACCATGAACTATCTTTGACGACAGACAAAAGAATATGGATCAATCTCACAACTGATGTTTAATTAAGAAGCCAGGCAAGACCAGGAGTGGTGGCTCACATCTGTAATCCAAGCACTTTGGGAGGCAAGGTGGGCAGATCACTTGAGCCTGGGAGTTCAAGACCGGCCTGGGCAACATGGCAAAACCCCATCTCTACAAAAAACACAGAAGATGAGTCGGGCATGGTGGTACACACCTGTAATCCCAGCTACTCAGGAGGCTGAGGCAGGAGGATTGCTTGAGCCCAGGAGGCAGATGCTGCCAGTTAGTAGCGAGTGCACTGCTGCACTACGGCCTGGGTGACAGAGTGAGACCTTGTCTCAAAAAAAAAAAAAAAATCATAGAGGAATGCATCCTGTAGTTTCCACTGCCTCCCTTCTGAGAAGCTGCCAGGTACCCAGTCAGGGGTCTCTTTTGTACCAGTCTGCCTTCCAAAATCACAGCAAGGAGAACAAACATGAAAAAATCAGGGCCTAAGGTTTGAGTAGTAAGAGACAACCAACCAATGAAGAAATTTATGGTTAGTACCTTGGTTGTTCAAGGAACTGCTTAAACTCTCTCTGAGCAGGAGAGAAAGGGAATGTCCATTTCTAAGCATTCTATTCAAAGTAACATAACCTGAGCATTCTGGCCAACAGATTAAGGGAAGTAAAAAATCAGAATTCATATTTTTTTTCCATAGAGATGCTTAGTGTGAATATATGTGGAAAAAACCTATGCCACACAAAACCATAAAAAATATTACTTTGAATTTCCTGCTTATTTCATGCCCATTGTATCACAAAGTTTTCAGTCACTGGTATGAAATAAAAATAGATTTTTGTGGCCCCAAAGCAGAAAGCATGTTCTGGTTAGGAAAAGAAACACCAGCCTCTAAAATTGTCTGAGAGTTAGAATGAGTTTGAATAAGGAGCCCACGCCTTTCAGCCGAGAAAAACCACATTTGAATGTGGGAGATCATCTGAGGACATTATTGGAGAATTTCCCATAGAAGCATCTGACACAAAGCAGAGAAGAAAACATAATTTCCATATGAAACAGGAAACAAAATATGAGGAAGAGAACCAAGAGTTAAGAGTGCACTTAGGTGGCTTAATTTGGTAATTCATTTCAAAGAAAGACGAAAGGAAAGTGTTTAAACAGAATTGCTTTATCTGTTCTGACAGCTCCCAGCCTGAATCAGAAATCTTTACCATCTCAATCCCATAAAGGGGAAAAAATTCTCTTCTTTAGGGCAAGAAAGAAATGTTTTCCCATTTGCTTTAGATGGGGTATTGAGTTGACCATTTCAGATTTTGTTACGTTTGTCTCATTCTTCATAATTAGTCTTCAGAAAGAAAAGAAAAACAAGACTGAATCCTCAAAGAGAAGATAGAAAGATTCCACAAGTCCAAGAGAGACAAATAAAATCATGACCCCATTTTACTTATAGCATTTAACATCACAAGCTTGAATCTGTTGTGCAATTGCTGGTTTCCAAGCAGAATCCGAGAAGAGCAGATGTGAGACGGAGCGGACACAGTGATGAGCATCCCTTTCAGGAAGGCAGGCCTTCAGCTGCTGGGGGTGCTGGCAGCACTCTGGGAATCATTTTCCGTCTAAAAGAGCCAAATCACTCAAGGTCACCCCCTCTTTCTGGGGGCAGCCTGTGTCTGACGACTGGTCAAAGTGTGGTATCAAAGTCCAGCCCCTGCCACTTGAGAAAATTCAAAAAGGGCTTCAGTTTCAGCATTCCCCATAGGGTCAGCTGAGGCCTTTGCCAAGACATCATTACCACCCAACTTTTCCCTTGCACTCTCTTGCTGCCTTTCCTGCATACCCACAGGTGTAAATCCAAAGAATCCTCCTGGATAAACTTCCTGCCTACTGGCTTCCATCTCAGAGTCCACTTTCCAGGGAACATTACCTGAGACACTACCAAACTGGGGTACTTTGTTTGTTTTCCTAAATGTAGAGGTGAGGGCTGAGTGCAGTGATTCATGCCTGTAATCCCAGCACTTTGGGAGGCTGAGGTGGGTGGATCACTTGAGGTCAGAAATTCGAGACCAGCCTGGACAACATGGTGAAACCCCGTCTCTATCAAAACACGAAAATTAGCTGGACATGATGGTGAGCTCCTGTAATTCCAGCTACTAGGGAGGCTGAGGCAGGAGAATTGCTTGAACCCAGGAGGCGGAGGTTGCAGTGAGCCAACATCATGCCACTGTACTCCAGTGTGGACAACAGAGCAAGACTCCATCTCAAAATAAATAAATAAATAAATAAATAAATAAATAAATAAATAAATAAAATATAGAGGTGAGGGATGGGAGAGTCTTAGTTCTGACTTCTAATCATCGTTTATCTTTCTTTTCTTTAGGGAATTTGAAGGGGTGAAATTACAAAAGGTTCCAGTTAGGAACATTCAGAATCAATGTCAAGTGATTACAAACCAAGGCAATCCTCAGGCTATAAATTAATCTCTATAAAAATAATCTCTATAAAAAATCCTCAGGCTAAAAATATCTCTATAAAAATTTTTAAAAATTGAAGAATATGATGCTGCCAACCTTCCTGAAATTCTCTCTTTCTCTTGCTACTGGACACTGAATTCTTCTGGCTCTCCTGCACCCTCTATGACCATCCTTTTCCTTGTGCCTTTTATTGTATTTATTAATGCATAGTGAATAGCTGAAATGTGTGCAGAAATCGGTGAAAACATTAACTGTGATATAGAGCTATTAAAATTTTTCCTTTTTCCGCATTTCTACAATGATGAAAATAAAAGAAGATGTAAGTAAAGCATTCACTTAATAAACAGCTATATAGTGAACACATTCTACATACCATAGATGATTTAGAGTTAGAAAAAGAAAAAAGGATAAGAGACATTCCTGCCTTTAAGCAGCTTAACATCTGGTGCAGAGTCTCAACCCTATCAAATCCAACATTTCTTTTTAAAACAAACACTTTGTAATGCCCCCATTACAATTTTGATATAAAATTCATAGGTATTATATAAAAATTAAAAAAAATAGAGCCCTAATTCTAGCATAAAACATAAACAAAAAGAAAGCAAATTTGCTCCTGTGACCTGTTTCTACTCCTAACACTCAGACACCAAATGGGTGTATTTCTTCCACACCAACAATCAATTCTCCAACTCTCCCCATAATTGCCTGATGGGTTCTTCTTGTCTGCTGCACAAACAAAACCACTTCACCGAAACCATGGGCTTTCAGTAAAGAAAGAATTTAATGAACGCAAGGCCGATCATGTGGGAGAACTGGAGTTATGATTCAATCCGTCTCCCCGAGGCCCATAGGTTAGGGTGGGCAGGGAACTAGGGAATGAGTGCTGCTGATTGGTTAAGGATGCAGTGCAGGGTTGTGGAAAACAGTCCTTGTGTGCTGAGTCCACCTCTGGGTGGGGGACTACAGGACCAGTTGAGTCATGAGTCATGAGTCTGGGTAGGGTCAGTCTGAAAAACACCTCCAAAGACCAATCTGATGTTTATAGGAACAATTGAGGAAAGTCACAAATCTCGTGACTTTGTAATACCCCCATTACAATTTTGATATAAAATTCATAGGGAATATAATTACTTAAAATTCTAAAAACCAGTATAATGCCTTAATACTGGTATAAAACATAAAAAGAAAGTATGTTTGCTACTATGATCTACAATATGACTCCTGAGTAGTAAGGATTATAGAAGGCATGCCCACATTTTAGCAGAATTCAAGCCCCTTCCATAATCTTAACCTTGTGGCTTTTCATTACATCTTGTGGCTTTTCATTACTTTACAAAAGCAGTTTTAGTCCCTGAACAAGGAGAGGATCAGTTTTAGGGAGGGACTGTTATTATCCTTGCCTTAAAATTAAACTATAAATACATCCCATGGTTAGCTTAGTTTATACCCAGGAATGAGTGAAGACAGCCAGCCTGTGAGGCTAGAAGCAAGAAGGAATCAGCCATGTCAGATTTCACTCATTGTTATAATCTTTGCAAAGGTGATTTCATCCTGACATCAACTGGGTTTCTAACAATTCAAGTCAATGTCTACCCGAACTACCCAGACTAGGTGCGGATCTCACAGGTTAAGAACGGTATCCCACAAGACTGCCTTGACTTCAAATGCCAATCACAAGACTAGGCCATCCATACTTCTGACTGACTGGCTATAAAATTGGGGGATTCCCACAATGCTCTCCTCAGGTTCAATAATTTGCTAGAATGGCTCAGAAAACACTTTACTTACATTTACTAGTTTATTATAAACAATATTATAAAGAATACAGATGAACAGCCAGATGGAGGGATGCATAGGGCAAGGTATGGGGTGGGGTACATGGAGCTTCCGTCCCCTCTGGGGGCACCACCCTCCCAGCACCTTAATGTGTTCACCAACCAGGAAGCTCTCTGAACTCTGTGATTTAGGGTTTTTATGGAGGTTTCATTTCATAGGCATGATTGATCAAATCATTGGCCATTGGTGATCAGCTCAATATCCAGCTCTTCTCCTTTCCCCAGAGGGATATGTATGGGCCAAGGAGGGTTTGAAAGTTCTAACCCTGTAATCATGCCTTTGTCTTTCTGGCAACCAGCTCCCATCCTGAAGCTAACGTATTAGTCCGTTCTCACACTACTATAAAGATTCTGCCTGAGACTGGGTAATTTATAAGAAAAAGAGGTTTAATTGACTCACATTTCTGTATGGCTGGGAGGCCTCAGGAAACTTACAATCATGGCAGAAGGCAAAGAGGAAGCAAGATATGTCTTACATGGTGACAGGAGAGAGACAGAGAGTGAAGGGGGAGCTGCCAAACACTTTTAAGCCATCAGATCTTGTGAGAACTCACTCACTATCATGAGAATAGCATGGGGGAACCCACCCCATGATCCAATCACCTCCCACGAAGGCCCTCCCTCAACACAACATCTGGAGATGACAATTCAAGATGAGATTTGGGTGGGGACACAGAGCCAAACCATATCAGCTACCGAAAGGTCACCAGCTAACAGTCATCTTATTAGCATACAAAATATACTCTTATCATTCCAGAGAGTCCAAGGCTCTTTGAAGCTCTTGTTTTAGAAACCAGGGACTAAGACCAAATATTATAACCAAAGATGCTCCTATCACTCCTATCACCAGGGAAATTACAAGGGGTTTAAGGAACTCTAGGTTAGGAATCAGGGATAAAAACCAAATATATATTTCTTATTATATAAAAATATCACAAAGTTGTAATTTTTTAACATGTAATTCAATATGTAGATGCTACAGAAATAATCAGATGCATAGTAGCAACCTCCAATCATTGTAACAACCAAAAGCTTCCAGCAAATTTCTAAAATGCTAACAGGAGCTGTTCTGCCTTCATTGAAAACCACTAGTCTAATAATTAAGAATAGGGAAGGTGAAGGCTCAGTTCCCAAGACAGCCACCCTCCAGCCAGACACCAGTCAAAAGTCTGGGCCTCTGGGACTTCTCACCCAATGGCTTCAAGTTGGAGTTCCCATGACCCCTTCTTTAGGTTCGAATAATTTTCTGGAGTGGCTCACAGAACTCAGGGAAACGTTTAATGTTTAGTGGTTTATTATAAAGGATATTGTGAAAGATACAGATAAAGAAACGCATGGGGCAAGGTATGGAGTATGCATGCACAGGGCTTCCGTGCCCTTCCTGGTCGTGTCACCCTCCAGGAACCTCCACATGTCCAGCTATCCAGAAGCTCCCTGAACCTAGTCCTCTTGGGTTTATATGGAAGCTTCGCGGCTTCAATATTACTTCCCTCAGGGTATGAGGCAGGACACTCTCTGGGGAGGTTTTTAAGACCCACAATCAGAAAGTTGGGGAAAGATTAGAGTTCTGCCTTGAGGCAGGTGAAGGATTCTGAAAGATTCAGAAAGATTCTGTCCCCTGAGGCCTGACACATCCAACATTATAACAAAAGACTGTAACAAGGGCTGAGGGAGTTATGAGCCAAGAACCATGGACAATACAGATCATAACCACAGACCACCACCTGGTTTTCAATCATGGATACTGTACATCAAAAAATATGTACATAGTCATTACTAATGAGTCCACTCCATCATCTTGTATGAATGCCTCCCAGGCTGAGGCCACTCAGGTTTGCAGGCTTCCTTTTAATTTTGTCAGGTTCCAAAAGCAGAAGTGGTCTTGGCCAACCAATAGCTCCACCCTTTCAGGCATCTGGTATAATTGAGCTAAGAGACAATGTCATCTCTTGCCCTAAGCCTCTTTCAAAGTGTTAATATAATGTTTCATTTCCTTCCGTGTATACCCCATTTATTCATCCCTTTACCCTCTGCTATTATTTCTCCTTTCCTTCATTAATACTTAAACTTTTCTACCTTGGAAGGGACATTAGAATCACCACTCTGCTGGTCTAGATTGCAGGCAGCAATGCTAGTCTAGCAAGTAGCTCCTCCTCAGTCCACTCCCATTCAGATAGAGTAAGGTTACAAGGGAAGCCTTAAAATCTCATTAGAAAGGTTTTTATTAACCCAGTAAAATGTGGCTTACTTTCCAATCAGACTCTGGTATAGCATCACGTGACAGCAGATCCTGAAGGAAATGAAAATATTTTACTCCCAAATATATTTCTTGGCCAGGTGCAGTGGCTCATGCCTGTAATCCTAGCACTTTGGGAGGCTGAGGTGGGCGTATCACAAGGTCAGGAGTTCAAGACCAGCGTGGCCAACATGGTGAAACCCCATCTCTACTAAAAATACAAAAAAAATTAGTTAGGCATGGTGGTGGGGACCTGTAATCCCAGCTACTTGGGAGGCTGAGACAGGAGAATCACTTGAACCCGGGAGGCAGAGCTTGCAGCAAGCCGAGATCACGCCACTGCACTCCAGCATAGGCGACAGAGTGAGACTCTGTCTCAGAAAAAAAAATGTATATATATATATATTTCTTTGACATATTTTGAAATGTCTGCCACAGGGCCAATAGATTGAATTAGCCCTGCAAAATCATCTTTCGTGGGGGAAATTTGCATTTTAGAGAATCTCTATTAATGCAGACTGGACTTCTCTTTCCAAGCCTCTCTATGGATCTAGGAGAGATAAACTGAAAGCCTGACAACTTTAAGGTCTGAAAAGACATTTACCATTTATTTTCTCTGAAGGCTGCTTCACCTGAAGCCTTCTCTGAAGGCTGCTTCCTAGACGAACCTAGGAGGCTTCATCTAAATAACAAGAACCTTGGCCTCCACAACCCTCCTTATCTTAAGCATTTCTTTCTACTGACTTCACATCTTTAGACAAAGCTTTAACTCTTTCAAACAATCGTCAATCAGAAAATCTTTGAATCCACCTATGACCTGTAAACAATCTCTCCTTCAAGATATTCTGCCTCTTTAGGCTGAACCAATGTGCACCTTCCATGTATTGAGTTATGATTTTACCCGCAATTCCTGTCTCCCTAAAATGTACAAAACCAAACTGTAATTCAATTGCCTTGGGCAGACTTTCTCAGAACCTCTTGAGACTGTTCCCTGGGCCATGGTCACTCATATTGGCTCAGAATAAACCTGTTTATAATATTTTAAGAGTCTAGTTTTTCCATTAACAACTGTATTTGGATATAAGGCCTTTAAAGAGGTAATTACATTAAAATGGGTTGGTAAGTGTGGGCCACAGTCCAATATTACTGTTATTCTTATAAGAAGAGGAGATTAAGGCCAGGCGTAGTGGCTCATGCCTGTAATCTCAGCACTTGCGGAGGCCAAGATGGGTGGATCACTTGAGGTCAGAAGTTCAAGACCAGCCTGGCCAACATGGTGAAACCCCATCTCTACTAAAAATACAAAAATTTTCCAGGCAAGGTGGTGTGCATCTGTAATCCCAGCCACTTGGGAGGCTGAGGCAGGAGAATTGCTTAAACCCAGGAAGTGGAGGCTGCAGTGAGCCAAGGTTGTGCCACTGCACTCCAGCCTCGGCAACAGAGTGAGACTCTGTCCCACTAAAAATTAAAAAAAGAAGAAGAAGAAAAAGAGGAGATTAAGACACAGAGAACACAGACAGAAGGATGACCATGTGAGGACACAATGAGAATGTAACATCTGAAAGCCAAGGAGAAAGGCCTCAAAAGAAACCAAACCTGCTGACGACTTGTTCTTGGACTTCCAGCCTCTAAAATTGTGAGAAAATAAATTTCTGCTGCTTAAGCCACCCAGTCTGTGGTACTTTGTTATGGCAACCCTAGCCAAATAACATATACTCTGAGATGGGTGTTGGGAGGTCCCAGCAGCTCTGGATCTGCTAAATCAGGACTGTTAAATCTGAAAAGAAAAAAAAATAAAAGGACTGAGAAGGAGCACTTGAGGGGAAGGAGAGGAGTAGGAAGGTGAAGAGCCTTTGTGGTTAAGGAATTGCGTGGCCTGCTCATTTAATTTAGCATTGTGTTCAACATTTGAAAAAGCAAGGCACAATCCTCATAGAGTAGTCACTGTTAACAATAATGTCTGTGTCGAGGCAGTAAAAGAGAGCAATTGTGAGCAAAAGCCCAATTCCTAATTGCATTCTCAAAATGTAGTGTGTGTAAAAATACACAAAAGAAATTATGCAAGTAAATGTCTAATATTTGCATGGTTAGCAAAAGACTGCTCCCAAGAAAATGAGAGTGGGGATGGGCAATGAGGTACACTTATTGTGTAAATTAATAAGAATCCATCTGTTAGGACTTTTTTTTTTTTTTTTTTTTGAGACAGTCTCGCTCTGTCACCCAGGCTGGAGTGCAGTGGCACAATCTCGGATCACTGCAACCTCCGCCTCCTCGGTGCAAGTGATTCTCCTGCCTCGTTCTCACAAGTAGCTGGGATTACAGGCATCTGCCACCACACCCTTGTATTTTAAGTCGAGATAGGGTTTCACCATGTTGGCCAGGCTGGTTTTAAACTCCTGACCTCAGATGATCCACCCGCCTCAGCCTCCCAAAGTGCTGGGATTACAGGCATGTGTAAAGACATTTTTAATTTCTGCATTCTGTTCTACCACATGTTCATTTTGATGCATTAGTCTGATGTTACTCCAGCCCATTAGATTGTCACTGCATTCTGCATATTTTCACCATCATTGCTGGTTCACAATAGATCTGAGTTTAACAATTAAGAGCTTTCTTTCTTGCAGTCAGCTTTGGTGTATTCCTCGTTCCTTGTGACAGTACTATTGACATGATAGCCATATTTACCCTAGTATGTAAAAAACCCATACCAGCCACATGCTAAAGGGAGGAATTAAGAAGTGAGTGGAGTATCCCTTCTCACAGTTGAAATTGCATATGAGCAAGAAGGATGTGAGTACTATATGAGCTGAAAGAAGAAAATATTTGCTCCATTGTTCTACTTTCTTACAGTAGCAATTAAATATTTATTAAGCTTTTATTATGTTCTGGTTTCTGCTAAACACTGCAGAAATACCAAAGAAATGATCACCTATCTGCAAAGATGAGGCTAGTATATATGAAGTAATTATTTAGCGCAAATGAGTGGTAAACTTGAAGATGTTGATCATAGGTCTGCCACGACTGAGGCAATCAATCCTTAAGCACTAAGAGCCAGCCCATCCATTCACCAAGGAACATGTGAGAGAAGCATGGCCAGGTCTCTTCACGCTTATCTAACATTGAGATGGCACCTGCTCAAGTATATTACATCATCAGCAAGCACAGGGGCTTCAGTCCTTGCTCCAGTGCTATCTTGGTTTTCCTGAGGATATCCGTGTCAGCATTTTTCATGATTTTATTAATGAGTAATATTGCACATGGAGAGCAAGAAAGGTAGCTTTGAGACAGCATCCACAAGAAAGAATTCCAAACCCCGAGTAGAACGGCAAGAAGTAAATAGCTCCCCAGCCTGGTTTCTGGTTTCCATGGATGAAACCAAAATATGTTTAAAACCTAGACATTCAGGAAACAACTTTGCAGACAAGGAAGGAGGAAAAAAAAGAAAAAAACAGCTAGCAAGAAAAGAAATGCAAGCAAGAGGCCCAAGGAGACTTCCTCCGAGTCAACAGATTTAATGAGATCTCTTGTATTTGTATGACTAGCCTTGCTAGCTTTTGCATACTGATAGGTCCTATCAGATTATAGCTCAGGTTAAACACATTCCTATTATTCCTCTTACAATACAGGGCTTGGTCCCATGAAGAGTCCCCCTTAAGTATTTCTGAGAGTCCTAGGAGATGGCTCCTATGTGCACAAAACAGGCCTCTCATGTTCTTCCATTTCACTTACTCTCATGGGCACTAGTTGCCTTACCAACAGTATTGGTGCTAGTCTCTGTCTCTCCATGAAATCTGCACTGTCTCCTGAGGTTCCCAAAGACAGAAACCCTGGAGGTTCTAAAGCCTGGTGCAGAGCATTTGTATTAGTCCGTTTTCATGCTGCTCATAAAGACATACCAGAGACTGGGAAGAAAAAGAGGTTTAATTGGACTTACAGTTCCACATGGCTGGGGAGGCCTCAGAATCATGGCAGGAGGAGAAAGGCACTTCTTACATCGTGGCAGCAAGAGAAAATGAGAGAAAGAAGCAAAAGTGGAAACCCCTGATAAACCCATCAGATCTCGTGAGACTTATTCGCTATCACGAGATAGCACGGGAGAGACCAGTCCCCATAATTCAATTACCTCCCCCTGGATCCCTCACAGAACATGCGGGAATTCTGGGAGATACAATTCAAGTTAAGATTTGAGTGGGGGCACAACCAAACCATATCAATGTTCTTTTCCTTTCTCTGGGTCATACTTTTTCTATTAGGAATAAACACAGTGCCCCCATGTCCCTGGGTCTCACAGAGTCCCTCCTGCAGCCCCTCTTCTTACCTGGCTCAGAAAGGAGTTCATCCAAGTGGGCTGCAGAAACACTTAGGAGTATTAATAGCTGGTGCTTATGTAGCACATATGTGCCATGTGTATGCTAAGTAGATTACATAAATTAACTCAAAACACCCCTGAGAGGCATTGAGCTACTAACATCCCCATTTTGGAAATGAAATTTGGGTACAGGAGATTAAGCAACTTGTCTGAAGTTGCCACCAGCTGCTATGTGGTAGAACTGGGACGTGACCCCAGGCCCTCTGGCCGTAGAATCTGTGCACTGAAACGCTATTGCTTAACAAATATCAATTCATCCCTTGGCATTCCTATTTTTCCCTCAGACCCTCTCCCCTCCACCAACAACATGTACACAGAAACGACTCTCTTCCAGTCAAATACCCAGTAAGAATAAATTTCTTGGTGTACTGATTCTAGCTGAGACCTTTATTAAACAGGCATCTTCCAAAGTTTATTTTTCCTAGCAAAAAAAAAATTTTTTTTTGAGACAGAGTATCACTCTGTCGTTCAGACTGCAGTGGTGCAGTCATAGCTCACTACAGCCTCAAACTCCTGGGCTCAAGCAATCCTCCCGCCTAAGTCTCCTGAGTAGCTGGGACTACAGACACACACCATTATGCCAGGCTAATTTTTAAAATTTTTGTAGAGATGGGGTTCTCGCTTTGTGGCCCAGGCTAATCTCAAACTCCTGGGCTATTCTTCCACTTCAGCCTTCCAAAGTGCTGGGATTACAGGTGTGAGGCACTGTGCCCAACCTCAGTGCAATTTAAAAACAATTCTCTTGAGCCCCAAACATCATGCATTCAGCCATTAACATCCGCTTATAACTTGATTTATATGTCAGATTTCCTAGCTCTTCTCTTAGCACTAGTTATCATAAAAGGGCAGAAAAGTCCAAAATAGGGGCCACTATGCAGAATGTACAAACTGTGGCAGGACTCTACAGTGGGGACTCATGGGAGGCAGTGGGAAGCGGCAATAAGGCACAGAGGAGGGGAAAGGCAGACAGGTGACAAAACAAACATCCCAGTTTATTTTCTACATGTGGCCAAGGGACCAGTTGCTGTTATGATGCTATAGCCAAACCTGATTTTTTATTACCCCAAGTCCCTGGGCATTAAAAATAAACAAGTCTGGCTGGGCATGGTGGCTCACGCCTGTAATCCCAGCACTTTGGGAGGCTGACGGGGATGGATCATGAGATCAGGAGTTCGAGAAAAGCTTGGCCAAGATGGTGAAACCTCGTCTCTACTAAAAATACAAAAACTAGCCAGGTGTGGTGGCACATGCCTGTAATCCCAGCTACTCGGGAGGCAGGAGAATCACTTGAACCCAGGAGGTGGAGGTAGAAGTGAGCCGACATCACACCACTGCACTCCAGGCTGGGCAACAGAGCAAGACTCTGTCTCAAAAAAAAAAAAAAAAAAAAAAAAAAAACCACAGAAAAAAACAAAAAGAAAACAAGTCTACTTGGTTCCTATCTTCCCCAGCCATCAAAATGCATCTTTCTCTTCCTAAGACAATTCCAAGGAATGCTTAAGTGAGAGTTCATAATTTCACATGTAATAATTTGCAAGCACCAGTCCAAATGGATCTCAGGTGCAGCTTCTATAAATGGTAAACTCTCAAGGCTTGCCAGCTGCAGGTGTGACCTGTAAGCAAACCAATTATAAGAGCAATTCATTCTGTGAAAGATACTGCGCGATGACTTCTCTGAAAATATCCCATGGATTAAAAGGGGTTCTGTTTGTGCAGAGGCACAACTAACAATTGCATCCCAATAGAAACATTAAAAACAAACAATCTAATGGAGATTTGAAAGAATCAGAACTCTCCTGAGAGCCTGGTAAATCCAGGTGCATACTCTCAGCTTGTGCTGTGGGGCCCAAGAAGAAAAACTGGGCAGTAACTCAGGTTGGCAGTTTTGCAGGGGGAGATGAGAGGCCTCTAGAGGGAGAGAAGCAGAGATGATGACCAGCAGAAGCATCCACATCTGTGCAGCAATCAAAACAGTTGGATGGGGTCGGGTGCAGTGGCTCACACCTGTAATCCCAGCACTTTGGAAGGCCAAGGCAGGTGGATCACATGAGGCCAAGAGTTAGAGACCAGCCTGGCCAACATAGCGAAACCTCATCTCTACTAAAAATACAAAAATTAGCTGGATGTGGTGGTGTGCACCTGTAATCACAGCTACTCAAGCTAACCAAGGCTGTGGCATGAGATTTGCTTGAACCCAGGAGACGGAGGTTGTGGTGAGCCAAGATCACGCCACTGTACTCCAGCCTGGGCAGCAGAGAAAGACTCTGTCTCAAAAAACAAAACAAAACAAAAAAAAAGCTGGATGGGAGTGAGCTGATGGCTACGTGGCAGGGTCCCCTTTGTGCCAGGAGCAGGTCATCATTTCATGACCTCTGCTTCCCTTTGATAGCTTTTATTCCTCTCCCTACAAACACTTCTACCTCTGCCTGGCATTCCAGGCATTCCTGCCTGCTGTCCAACAGGCCAGAATCCGCAGACACTAAATCAACCTCATGACACCATTGCATTAACAGTGGGGCTCCTGAGATGAAATGAGGAGACAACGTTGTTTTCTCACTTGGCCATTCGAATCCATCTTTTGGGCTGGTTCTTCCTCTACTGTTCAGATAAAAACTAAGATGAATCACTTAGCTCTTAGTCACTGTCAAATAACAAAAAGTCTTCCGATGATGTCATCATTAAAAATTAGTCTCGGTTCAGTGATGAATATGTCCAGTCTAGTGCAATAAGTAAAACTGTAATCTTCATTAAAAGTTAAAGTCTTCCCTCTCAGCTAAGGTCTGCACAGGAACAGGAGGCTTGTGGCTTCTCTCTCTCATTTCTGGCCTTCCACTCCCACAACTGGACACCCCCTCACTTAGGTGCATCTGGTTCCCAGGGACCGAATTCTCCAAAAATCCTCTTCAGCCGTTCTAATTGATGCCAGACACTTTTATGCCTTTCATGTGGGCAATGAATTAAGAGTTGCAAAACTGGATTTGACCCCCTAAATCATTGATTCATTCAACCAATTCATTAAAATATCCATTTGACTTTTTGATTTAATAATTATTTATTAAATATCTGCTGTATGCTGAACACTGTGCTAGATACTGCAAGAAGACACACTCCCTACCATCCAAAAAATTTCCCCGTAGTTCAGATGAGAAAAGATCTACACAATTAGACCACAAGACCATGTATGCTAAGGGCCTTGTTGTTCGTGAGGACGTAAGTGCTACAATAAATCAGCGAAGGAAACTGTCCTTTCCATTGGGGAGTATTGGAGATGACTTTACGAAGAAGTGGGATTTGGTTTTTTGTTTTTGTTTTGTTTTGTTTTTTTGAGATGGTGTCTTGCTCTGTCACCCAGGCTGGAGTGCAGTGGCTCGATCTCGGCTCGCTGCAACCTCCACCTCCAGGATTCAAGTGATGCTCCTGCCTCAGCCTCCTGAGTAGCTGAGATTACAGGCACCCACCACCACACCAGGCTAATTTTTGTTTTTATAGTAGAGACAGGGTTTTGCCCTGTTGGCCGGACTGGTCTCGAACTCCTGACCTCAGGTAATCCGTCCACCTTGGCCTCCCAAAGTGCTGAGATTACAGAGGTGAGCAACTGCACCCGGCCTGGAAGGGGGATTTGAACTTGAATCTTAAAGGCTGTGTAATAATAGCTCAATCGATGTTTTACATGCATATTATTACTTAATCTCTGTAACAACTTTATGAGGTAGGGACTATTATCTGCAGTTACACATAAGAAAATTGAAGCATAGCAATATCAAGTAACACGCCCAAGTTCACATAAGTGGGAGGTGAAGTATCAGAGATTCAAGTCTAGAGCACAGGAGAATTTTCCAGAATGAGAGGTAGAGGTGGAAAGTGTTATAAACCGGGAAACAAAGGGAAGAAAGATACAAAATGCTCATGGTGTGGATTAACATGACATCCCATTTTGACATAAGGGAATAATCTCAGGAGGCCTGTTCCTGCTTAACAGGCAGATGGAAGATGACTTGAAGAATTAGATGAGGCAGTTTGGACTCAGTCATCTCCAAAGTGAGCAGCCATTAAGCACCTTTCACAAAAGAGCACGTCCGGTAGGTGCTGCTTCCATCTATCTTCTCCCACTTCCCCTAGTGCTAACTGCATGACATTTTCTTAAGCTCAACCCTGTCTTCATTTCACCTCTTTATTTCTTTATTTTGGAAGCAGAATTTGATCTGACAACTCCTATATGAGGAGAGTCTCTATCTGCACAGTTCATTTTTGTTACTTTCCTTTTCCATAATTCAGATAAATAAAAATGCCCATCAAAAGTCTCCAGTAGGGGGCTGGGCACAGTGGCTCACACCTGTAATCCCAGCACTTTTGGGAGGCTGAGGCAGGTGGATCACTTGAGCCCAGGAGTTCGAGACTAGCCTGGCCAACATGGTGAAACCCAGTCTCTACTAAAAATACAAAAATTAGCCAGGCATGGTGGTGTGTCCCTGTAATCCCAGCTACTCAGGAGGCTGAGGCAGGAGAATCGCTTGAAGCCGGGAGGCAGAGGTCGCAGTGAGCCGAGACTGATAGCACCACCGCACTCCAGCCTGAGCGACAGAGCAAAGACTCTGTCTCAAAAAAAAAAAAAAGGCTTCCCAATAGGGAAGCCTGCTTGAGTTTAATCTTTTAGTTTGTTTGGGGGCTGGGTGCAAAAAGTGAGACGTCTGAGAGAGGAGGAAGAGTAGCCAATATTAAGGGATAAAATAGCTGGATGACCTGGAGGGATAGAGCTGTCAAAATGGAAGAAAAATTCATTTATGTGCTCAGGAAAGACAGTAGCTTATGATTTTCAGTGGGCCTTAGGAACTGTAATCTAAACTGCCATTTAGCCACAAGGATGCCTTTTTATTTATTTTTTAAATTGCAAATTGCCTATTGCTATGATTCATAGAGTGATGTCCTTATACAATGATGAAAACTAATGGTTTTTCTTCAAAAATCAACTTCAAAGTGCTGCTCCTTCATCTCTCCTGTATCACCATTTCCCCTCCAAGCCAATGTCTACCCATATATGCTTTTCATCCCGAAAAATAGTCAAATGCATCACTAAGATTTGGGTATCTGATAATTCCCCCCAACTCCAATGTATTTGACTAGACTCCCTGACTACTACTTTTTTTTTTTCTAAATTAGAAAGAAACGAACAAAACAACAAACAACAAGTGTGAGACAGCTGGAGAGAGAATGAGTTAAAACTTCAAAACTCGAGTGTGCAGGCTGTTCCTGGGTCTGGCCCTGTCATTGTAATTCCTGTAGGGGTTCCTATAACTTCTCCTGTGAGTGAAGTACAAGAGGGAATTCTGAAAGCATTAGACACAAACTACTTGATATTTTTCCATGTGGTTTTCACCACTTCTTAGAGTAGGTATGGTCTCAAATTTTGGATTCTTTCTTTAGGCTTTTTTTTTTAAAAATAACCTTTGAAACCCTGTTTGTGATTTCTAAAAAGAGCAGCAAATGTTTCAAGGAAAAAAGGAAAAAAAAAAGGTACATGAGAGGCCAATCTAGGAGATTTACAGTGAGGAGCTGATAAGTTCTGTAAAAGTTGTGTTCAGTTCTGTTTCACCTGTGAGTTCCTGTACTTTTTTCTTTTTGTAATCACAATTATTATCCTGTAGCCACATGATAGGAAATGCTGTTATAGATGAAACAAAGACAGGCAGCATCTGGGCCACAGATTAGATAATAATGAAATTCTTTGTGGTTGACAAGAGAAAAATAATGGGTAATACAAAACTATAATCATATTTTTCATGCATTAGCTACCTATAAATTGCATACCCTGAATATAAGCTGTTGCTGTGAAACTTTAAATGTTTAAGATTTAAAAAATGAACAAATCAGAGCTTATCATTTCAAGTCTCAATTTTGTGCTTTTCCCACAGAAATATACTCTAGGTTTCCAGAAAGTTCTCTAGAATTTTTGTTAATGGACGTCCAAATGGTACCTGAGTTACCTGCCCTGGCTTCTTTTTTTTCTTTGAGACGGAGTTTCATTCTTTTTGTCGTGGCTGGAGTGCAGTGGCGCTATCTCAGTTCACTGCAATCTCCTTCTCTGAGGTTCAAGGGATCCTTCTGCCTCAGCCTCCCCAGTAGCTGGGATCACAGGCGCGTACCACTAACGCCCGGCTAATCTTTGTATTTTTTGGTTGAGACGGGGGTTTCACCATGTTGGCCAGGCTGTTCTCGAACTCCTGACCTGAAGTCAGGAGTTCAGCATTCCTCCCGCCTCGGCATTCCAAAGAGCTGGGATTGTAGGCATGAGCCATCGTGCCCGGCCACCCTGGCTTCTTTTTTCACGTTTATAAATAGGCGTGGCCCATTGAAGACTGCACAGATACAACTGTGTACCAGAAAGTATGACTGCAGAATTTTCTTTTCCAGAAACTGCAGTGGAGCCCTCCTGTGGCTAATTTAATCCAGCCAATTTTCCCTGATCTAAGCAGAAAAACGTATAAAGAAGCAGCTGTAGCTGCCGCCGTCGCCTGAGGGGAGCGAGAAGAGGCCGCGGCGACCAGGGAGAAAACGCGGAGTCGCCGCCAGAGAGCCGCCCGCCCACCCGTTCGCCCGTCCCCTTGCCCCATTCACAATGCAGCCTGCTTTTGCAAAGTGGTACGATCGAAGGGACTGTGTCTTCACTGAATCTTCTGTTGAAGACAATAAGGATGTTAATGTAAATTTTGAAAAATCCAAACTTACATTCAGTTGTCTTGGAGGAAGTGATAATTTTAAGCATTTAAATGAAATTGATCTTTTTTACTCTATTGATCCAAATGATTCCAAGCATAAAAGAACGGACAGATCAATTTTATGTTGTTAACGAAAAGGAGAATCTGGCCAGTCATGGCCAAGGTTAACAAAAGAAAGGGCAAAGCTTAGCTGGCTTAGTGTGGACTTCAATCATTGGAAAGACTGGGAAGATGGTTCAGATGAAGACAGGTCTAATTTTGATCGTTTCTCCGAGATGATGAACAACATGGGTGGGGATGAGGATGTAGATTCACCAGAAGTAGATGAAGCAGATGATGATTCACAAGACAGTGATGATGAAAAAATGCCAGATCTGGAGTAAGAAATATTTCATCACCTGGATTTTGAGAAAGAAAATAACTTCTCTGCGAGATTTCATAATTGAGAGAATTCCTCAGTTGATAGCCCTAAAGGCAGATGCTGTATTTGCCTACTTTAACCCATTTTTCAACCTGTTTTTTTTTTTTAAAGGCTTCACTAAGGGTTTATATGTACCATTGTATGGGGTAATTTGAAGTCAGCTAAGGCAATAACCTTATGCATGAACATTTCCCAGACTTTCATGAAGCTGTTGAGGTCCTAGGCAATTGATGCAGCAGTTGTGGTAAATAAAAACATCTCACCTAAGTCTCCTTTTCTTCATAACATAGATACTGACATGATAGGAAGCTCTGGGCTTAGGTAAAGAGAACAAAATTTTAGTTTATAGGGGAGAGAATGACATTACTCCCCATATCACAGAGAATGCACACCCCCCTGTGATATTATTCGTAATATCCAGGGAGGGAGAGGGTGACATTAGTCTCCATATCGCAGGGTGAGTACATTCCCCTTGTGATATTGTTCAAAATATCCAGGGAGTGGGAGAGGATAACATTACTCCCTATATAGGAGGGGTGTGCACCCCCCTGTGATATTGTTTATAATATCCAGGAAGGGAGAGGATGACATTACTCTCAATATCACAGGGGATGTACCCCCCATCCCGTGATATTGTTCATAATATTCAGGGAGGGGGAAGATGATATTACTCCCAATGTCATAAACACCCTGTGTGTACGCCTTCTGTAATATTTTTCATAATATCCAGTGGGAGGAGAGGATGATATAACTCCCAGTGTTGAAGGGGGTGTACACCCCCCTATGATATTGCTGGTAATATCCAGAGAGGGAGAGGATGATATTTCTGCCAATATCGCAGGGGATGTACACTCTGCTGTGATATTGTTCATAATATCAAGAGAAGGAGAGGATGATGTTACTCCCAATGTCGCAGCGGGTGTACACCCCCTGTGATACTGTCTGAAATATCCAGGGCGGGGAGAGAATGATATTACTCCCAATATCATAAAAACCCTGTGTGTACACCCCCTGCTATATTGTTCGTAATATCCAGGGGAAGAGAGGATGATATTACTCTCAATATTGCAGAGGGTGTACAGCCCCTTGTGATACTATTTGTAAAGAGCAGGGGAGGGTAAGATGATGCTACTCCCAATATTGCAGGGTATGTACATTCCCCTGTGATATGGTTCCTAATTTCCAGGGGGAGATAGGATGATATTACTCCCAATATCGCAGGAGGTGTACATACCCCTGTGATAGTCTTCGTAATATTAACTAGAACAGAGGATGATATAACTGCCAATATCGCAGAGAATGTACACCTTCCTGTGATATTTTTCATAATATCGAGCGGGGGGAGAGGATAAAATTATTCCCAATATCACAGGGGATGTACACAACACTGTGATGTTGTTTGTAATATCCATGGGGGGAAAGGATGATATTACTCTTAATATCGCAGGTGGTGTACATTCCCCTATAATATTGTTCATGATATTCAGGGTGGAAAAGGATATTACTCCCAATATCGCAGGGGATGTACACCCCCTTATGATATTGTTTGTAATATTCAGGGTGGGAGAGGATATTACTCCCAATATCGCAGGCGGGTTACATTCCCCTGTGATATTGCTCATAATATCCACGGAAGGAGACGATGATATTTCTCCCAATGTAGCAGAGGATGTACACGCCCCTGTGATATGATATACAATATCCAGGGGGGAAGTGAATGATATTACTTTCAATACGCAGGGGGTGTACACGCCCCTGTGATATTGTTCGTAATATCCAGGGGGAAAGAGGATGATATTACTCCCAATATCCCAGGGAGTGTACACCCTCCTGTGATATTGTTCGTAATCTCCAGGAGAGAGAGGATGATATTACTACAAACATCATAAGGGGTGTACATCCCCTTGTGATATTTTTGAAATATCCAAGGAGGAAATAATTATATTACTCCCAATATCACAGGGGTTGTACATCCCCCTGTGATATATTTTGTAATATCCAAAAGGGGAGAGGATGCTATTACACCCCATATCGCAGGGTGTGTACACCCCCCTGGGATATTGTTCATAATATCCAAGGGGGAAGAGTATAATATTACACTTAATATCACAGAGGGTGTACACCCCCCTGTGATATTGTTCGTAATATCTAGGGGGAAGAGGGTGATATTACTCCCAATATCGAGTGGGGTGCGCACCCCCCTGTGATATTGTTCATAATACTCAGGGTGGGAAAGGATGATGTTACTCCCAATATCGCAGGGGTGTACACCTTCTGTGATATTGCTCATATTTTTCAGGAAGGGAACGGATAATATTACTCCCAAAACCCCCCGGGTGAACACGCCCGTCTGATATTGTTTGCGTTATTCAAGGGAAGAGAGGATGATATTACTCCCAATATCGCTAGGGGTGTACACCCCCCCGTGACATTGTTCGTAATATCCAGGGGAGAAGAGGATGATATTACTCCCAATATCCCAGGGAGTGTAAAACTTTGTCACATTGTTCGCAATATCCAGGGTGGGGAGAGGATGATATTACTCAACAATATCGCAGGGGGTGTACACCTTCTTGTGATATCATTCATAATATCCAGAAGGGGAGAAAATGATATTACTCCCAATATCGCAAGGGGTGTACAGCCCCCTGTGACATTGCTCATAATATCCAGAGAGGGAGAGGACAATATTATTCCGAGTATCACAGGGGTGTACATCCCCCTGTAATATTATTCGTAATATCCAGGGGGAGAGATGATGATATTGCTTCCAATATCCCAGGGGGTGTACAGGCCCCTGTGATATTGTTCGTAATATCCAGGGGAGGAAAGCATGATATTAATCCCAATATCGGAAACATGCTGTGTGAACAACCCCCAGTGATATTGTTTGTAATATCCACAAGGGGTTAGGATGATGTTACTCTCAATATCGCAAGGGTTGTTCACTTCCAATTGATACTACTTCCAATATTGCAGGGGGTGTACACCCCCCTGTGATGTTGTTTGTAATAATAAAAGGGGGAGAGGAAGATATTACACCCAATATCAAGGTGGTGTACACACCCTTCTGATATTGTTGGGAATATCCGGGAGGGAGGATGATATTACTACTAATATCGCAAGGGGTGTACATCCCCCTGTGAAGTTGTTCGTAATATCCAGGAAGGGAGAGGATGATATTACTCACAATATCGCAGGGGGTGTACACCCTCCTGCGATATTGTTCGTAATAAGCAGGGAGAGAGAGGAAGATACTACTCCCAATATCGCAGAAGGTGTACACCCCACCCCATGATATTCTTTGTAATTTTCAGGGAAGGAGAGGATGATATTACTCCCAATATCGCAGTGGGTGTACACCCCCCTGTGATATTGTTCATAATATCCAGAAGGGGGATAGGATGATATTATTACCAATATCACAAACGGTGTACACCCTCCTGTGATATTGTTCCTAATATCCACGGGGGAAGACGATGATATTACTCCCAATATCATAGGGGGTGTACACCCCCCTGTGATATACGTCATAATGTCCAGAATGGTAGAGGATGATATTACTCCCAGTATCGCAGGGGGCGTACACCCCCCTGTGATATTGTTCATAATATCCAAGGGGAGTGAGGATGATATTATTCCAACTATTGCAGGGGGTGTATACCCCCTTTTATATTGTTCCAAATATCCAGTGAGGAGAGGATGACATTACTGCGAACATCACAGGGAATGTACACCTTCCGGGATGTTGTTCGCAATTTCCATAAGGGGAGAGGATAATATTACTCCAATATCATATAAGGTGTACTCCACCCTGTGATATTGTTCGTAATATCCAGGGGAAAAGAGGATGATATTACCCCCAATATCCCAGGGAGTGTACACCCCCCTGTGATATTGTTGGTAACATCCGGGGGGGGAGAAAATGATGTTGCTCCCCATATCCCAGGGGTTGTACACCCCCCTACGATATTGTCCATAATATCCAGGGGGGAAGGGATGATGTTACTCTTCACATCATAGGGAGCGTACACCCCCCTGAGATATTGTCCGTAATAACCAGGGGGCGAGAGGACGATATTACTCTTCATGTCACAGGAAATCTACACGCCACAGAGATATTGTTCATAATATCCAAGGGGGGAGAGGATGATTTTACTCCCCATATCAAGGGGGGTATACCCACCCCTGTGATATTGTTCATAATATCCACAGGGAAAGGAGATGATGTTCCTTTTCATATCGAGGGGGGTGTACACCTGCTACGATATTGTTTGTAATGTCCGGGTGGGGGAGAGATATTACTCCCAGTATCATAAACATTCTGTGTGTACATCCTCTGTGATACTGTTTGTAATATCCAGGGTGGCAGAGCATATTACTCCCAATATGGCAGGATGCGTAAACCCTCCTGTTATACTGTTCCTAATATCCAGAGGAGGAGAAAATGATATTACTCCCCATATCGCAGGGAGTGTACACTCTCCTGCGATATTGTTCATAATTTTCATGGGGTGGAAGGATGATATTATTTTCAATATCCCAGGGGGCCCACACCTCCGTGATACTGTTTATAATATCCACTGGGGGGGAAATGATATTACTCCCAATATCTCAGGGGTTGTACACCCCCTGTAATATTGTTTATAATATCCAGGGAGGGAGAAGATAATATTGCTCACAATATTACAGGGGGTGTACACCATTCTGCAATATAGTTCATAATATTCAGGAGAGGAGAGGATGATATTACTTCCAATATCGCAGGGTGTGTACACTCCCCTGTGATATTGTTTGTAGTATCCGGGGAGGGGGAGATCATGATATTACTCCAAATATCGCAGGGGGTGTACACACCCCTTGTGATATTGTTCCTAATATCCAGGGGGTGAAAAGGATGATATTACTCCCAATATCACAGCAGGTGTACACCCACCTGTGATATTGTTGCTAATATCTAGAGAGGGGAGAGAGGATGATATTACTCCCAATATCGCAGGGGGATGTAAACCCTTCTGTGATATTGTGTGTAATATCCTGGTGGAAAGAAAATGATATTACCCCCAATATCGCAGGGTGTGTACACCCACCTGTGATATTGTTCATAATTTCTGGGGGGAGAGGATTATATTACTCCCTATATTGCAGGGGAGTGTCCCCCCTCTGCGATATCAAGAGTAATATCCTCTTTTGGCCTGGATATTAGGAGCAATATCACTCTGTAAGTGTACATCCCCTGCGATACTGAAAGTAATATTATCCTCTCCCGCTTTGGCTATTAGGAACAATATCACAGGCCGTGTGTACACAACCTACGATATTGGGAGTAATATCATCCTCTCCCCCCCTCGATATTAGGAACAATATCACCAAAAAGGGTGTACACCGCCTGTGACATTAACAGTAATATCATTCTCTCCCCCCCGGACATTAAAAAAAATCACAGAAGAGTGTAAACCCCCTGCAATATTGGGAGTAATATCATCCTGTTATTCCCTGGATATTACGAAGAATATCACAGGGGGGTGTGCACTTCCTGCGATATTGTTCGTATATCATCCTCTCCCACCTTGGCTATTATAAACAATATCACAAAAGGTGTGTACACCCCCTGTGATATTGGGAGTAATATCATTCTTCCCCCCCTGTATATTATGAACACTATCACAAAGGGGCGTACACCATCTGCAATATTGAAAGTAATATCATCCTCTCCCCCTCTGGATAATACAAACAATATCACAGTGGGGTGTTCCCCCCCTGTGATATTGGATATTGACAGTAATATCATCCTGTCCTCCTCCCGGGTATTATGAACAATATCACATGGGAGTGCACACCCTCTGTGATATTGGAAGTAATATCATCCTCTCCCCACTTGACATTACGAACAATATCAGAGTTGGGTGTACACCCTCTGCGATATTGGGAGTAGTATCATCCTCTCCCACCCTGGATATTATGAACAATATCACAGGAGAATGTACACCCCCTGCGATATTGGGAGTAATATTATTCTCTTTCCCCTAGATATTACGAATAATATCACTGGGTGTGTACACCTGCTGCGATATTGGGAGTAATATTATCCTCCCCCTCGGGTATTACGAACAATGTCAAAGGTGAATGTACACCCCATGCGATATGGGGAGTAGTATCATCCTCTTCCCTTTTGCATGTTACAAGCAATATCACAGAAAGTAATATCATCTTCTCTCCGTCTGTGTATTTCAAACAATATCACAGGGGGGTGTACACTTTCTGCAATATTGGGAGTAATATCATCCTCTCCCCACCTGGATATTACGAACAATATCACAGAGGTGTGTACACCTCTTTCAATATTGGGAGTAATATGATCCTTCCCTTGCCGCTGGATATTAGGAATAATGTCACGGGGGGGTGTACACCACCTGCGATATTGGGAGTAATATCATCCTCTTTCCTCCTGGATATTACAAACAATATCACAGGGGGTCCACATCCCCTGCGATACAGGGAATAATATCATCCTCTACCCCCTTGGATATTATGAACAACGTCACAGGGGGGTGTACAGGCCTTGTGATATTGGAGGTAATATCATCCTCTCCCCACCTAGATATTACGAATACTATCACAGAAGGGTGTACACCCCCTGTGATATTGGGAGTAATATCATCTTCTCCCCCACTGGATATTAGCAACAATATCACAGGGGGGTGTACAGCCCCTGCGATATTGGAAGTAATATCATTGTCTCCTCCCCCCACCCCCGGATATTACGAACAATATAACAAAGGGGGTGTACACTTTCTGCGATATTGAGGGTAATATCATACTCTCTACCCCTGGATATTACAAAGAATATCACAGGGGGGTGTACACCCCCTGTGATTTTGGGAGTAATATCATTCTCTCCCACCCCTGAAAATTATGAACAATATCCCAGGGGAGTGTACCCTCCCTGCGATTTGGGGAGTAATATCCTCTCCTCCCCTGAATATTGCGAACAATATCACAGGGGGTTGTATCCCCCTATGATATTCGGAGTAATATCACCCTCTCCTGTCCTGGATTTTACGAACAATATCAAAAGAGAGTGCATAAATCTTGCGATATTAGGAGGAATATCATCCTCTGCCACCCTGGATATTACAAACAATATCACAGAAAATGTACACGAAGGGTGTTTACAATATTGGGAATAACATCATCTCCCCCCTGGATATTATTAACAATATCGCACTGGGGTATACACCCCCTCCGATATGGGGAGTAATATCATCATCTCCCCCCCAAATATTACGAACAATATTGTAGGGGTGTGTACATCCCCTGCGATATGTGGAGTAATATCATTTTCTCTCCCCCTGAGTATTATGAACAATATGCAGGGGGATGTACACTACTGGCAATATGGGCAGTAACATCATCTCCTCCCCCCGTGGATATTACAAACAATTTCGCAGGGGTGTGTACACCCACTGCGATATGGGGAGTAACATCATCCTCTCTCCTCCTGGATATTACGAACAATATGGCAGGGGGGTGTATATTCCTTGTGATATAAAGAGTAACATCATCCTCTCCACCCCTGGTTATTACGGACAATATCGCAGGGGGGTGTATATTCCTTGTGATATAAAGAGTAACATCATCCTCTCCACCCCTGGTTATTACGGACAATATCGCAGGGGGGTGTATATTCCTTGTGAAATAAAGAGTAACATCATCCTCTCCACCCCTGGTTATTACGGATGTATCGCAGTGGGGTGTACATTCCCTGCAATATGGAAAATAACACCATCCTCTCCCTCCCTGGATATTATGGACAATATCGCAGGTTGTTTATGGGGAGGAACATCAACCTCTCTTCCCCTGGATATTACGGACAATATCACAGGAAGTTGTACACCCCCTGCGATATGGGGAGTAATATCAGCCCCTCCCCCTCTGAATGTTACCGACAATGTTACAGGGGGGTGTGCACATTCTGTGATATGGGGATTAATATCATCCTCCCCTGCCCCGGATGTTGCGGACAATATCACAGGGGACAATATTCCCCTGCGATATGGGGAGCAATATCATCCCCTCCCCCTCTGGATGTTATGGACTATTTTACAGGGGGGTGAACACCCCTTGCAATATGGGAAGTAATGTCATCCCCTCCCCTTCTGGATGTTACGGACAATATTACAGGGGGGTGTACACATTCTGCGATATGGGGATTAATATCCTTCCCCACCCCGGATGTAGCGGACAATATCACAAGGGGGTGTACACCACCTATGATATGGGGAGCAATACCATCCTCTCCCTCCCTGGATGATATGAACAGTATCACAGCAGGCTGTACACACTCTACGACATGGAGAATAATATCATCCTCTTTAGCCTTGAATGTTATGGACAATATTACAGGGGGGTGTATGCACAATGCGATATGGGAAGTAATATCATCCTCTCCACCCTGGATATTATGGACAATATCACAGAGGGGTGTACACCACCTGCGATATTGGGAGTAATATCATCCTGTCTTCTTCTGGATATTACGAACGATATCACAGAGGGGTGTACACCCCCCTGCGATATAGGGAGTAATATCATTTTCTCCTTCCTAAATATTACAAACAATATCAGAGGGGGGTGTACAGCCTCTGCAATATTGGGAGTAATATCATTCTCTCCCCACCCCACCCCCGGATATTACGAACAATGTCACATAGAAGTATACAAACCCTGTGATATTGGGAGTAATATCATCTTCTTTCCCCCTGAATATTACAAACTATATGATGGGGGGGCGTACAACCCCTGTGATGTTGCATGTAATATCATCCTCTTCCCCCCGGTTATTAGGAACAATATCATAGGAAGGTGTACACCCCCTGCAATATTGGCAGTGATATCATCTTCTGCCCCCTGGACATTATGAACAATATCACGGGGAGGTGTACACCTCCTGCAATATTGGGAATAATATCATATTCTCCCCTTTTGTATATTACAAACAGTACCACAGGGATGTGTACAACCCCAGCTATATTAGAATTAATATCAACCTCTCCCCTCCTTGATATTATGAACAATATCACAGGAAGGTGTACACCCCCTGCGATATTGGCAGTAATATCATGCTCTTCCCGCTTGGATATTATGAACAATATCACAGTGGGGTGACATTATTCATAGTATCTAAGGGAGACATTATTCTTAATATCTCATTAGGTGTACACCCTTTCATATTATTTGGAATATCTGAGGAAGGCATTACTCCTAATATCACAGTAGGTGTACATCGTTTGATATTATTCATAATATTTAAGGAAAATATTCCTTTTAATATCGCTGAGGCTGTACACCCTGTGATATTATTCGTGATACCTAAGACAGATATCACTCTTAATATCACAGCAGGTGTACACCCTGTGATATTATTTGTAATAGCTAAAGGAGATAGTACTCCTAACATCAGAGTAGGTATCCCCCCGTGATTTTATTTGTAATATCTAAGGGAGATATTACTCCTAATATCACAGTGGGTTTATACCCTGTATATACACCCTTTGATATTATTTGTAATATCTACGGGAGATATTATTCTTAATATCATAGTGGTTATACACCCTGTGACAATAGTCATAATAGCTAAGGGAGATATCACCCCTAATATCACAGTAGGTGTACACCCTGTGATATTAATAAGTTAGAAGTAATATCTAAGGGAGATATTACTAAATTAGAAGTAATATCTTCTAGTAATATCTAAGGGAGATATTACTTCTAATTTCACAGTGGGTATACACCTTATGATATTATTCGTAATATCTCGGGGAGCTATTACTCCTAATGTCATGGTGGGTGTACACCCTATGATATTATTTGTAATATCTAAGAAAGATATTACTTCTCATATCACAGTGGGTGTACACCCTGTGATATATTATTCATAATATCTAAGAAAGATCTTAATGCTAATATAGCAGTGACTGTACACCCTGTGATATTATTCCTAATATGTAAGAGAGATATTACTCCTAATATCACATTGGATGTACACCCTGTGTTATTATTCATAATATCTAAGGGTAATATTACTCATCATATCACAGTGGGGGTACACATTTTGACATTATTTATAATATATAAGGGAGATATTACTCCTAATATCACATTGGATGTACACCCTGTGTTATTATTCATAATATCTAAGGGTAATATTACTCCTCATATCACAGTGGGGGTACACTCTTTGACATTATTCATAATATATAACGGAGATATTACTCCTAATATCACAGTTGGTGTACACCTGTGGTACTGTTCGTTTTATATATAAGGGAGATATTACTCCTAATATCACAGAGGGTGTACACCCTGTGGTATTGTTCATAATATCTAGGGGAGATATTACTCCTAATATCACAGGGGGTGTACATATATTATTCATATTATTCATATATTATTATTATATTATACTATTCATATATTTAAGGGATATATTATTCATATATTGAAGGGATATATTACTCTTAATATCAATATTAAGTGGCTGTACACCCTGTGATATTATTCATAATATCACAGTGGCTGTACACCCTGAGATATTACTCCTACTATCACAGTGTGTGTACACTCTGTGTGTACACCCACAGACACATGGCTTACAGTGGCTCCCAGGAGAGTTTGCAGCCATGGGGAGTCCAATTCTAGGACACTGAACTTTTTCTTTTTTATTTTATTTTATTTTATTTTTTATTATTATTATACTTTAAGTTTTAGGGTACATGTGCACAATGTGCCAGTTAGTTACATATGTATACATGTGCCATGCTGGTGTGCTGCACCCATTAACTCATCATTTAGCATTAGGTATATCTCCTAATGCTATCCCTCCCCCCTCCCCCCACCCCACAACAGTCCCCAGAGTGTGATGTTCCCCTTCCTCTGTCCATGTGTTCTCATTGTTCAATTCCCATCTATGAGTGAGAACATGCGGTGTTTGGTTTTTTGTCCTTGTGATAGTTTATTGAGAATTATGATTTCCAATTTCATCCATGTCCCTACAAAGGACATGAACTCATCATTTTTTATGGCTGCATAGTATTCCACGGTGTAGATGTGCCACATTTTCTTAATCCAGTCTATCATTGTTGGACATTTGGCTTGGTTCCAAGTCTTTGCTATTGTGAATAGCGCTGCAATAAACATACGTGTGCATGTGTCTTTATAGCAGCATGATTTATAGTCCTTTGGGTATATACCCAGTAATGAGATGGCTGGGTCAAATGGTATTTCTAGTTCTAGATCACTGAGGAATCACCACACTGACTTCTACAATGGTTGAACTAGTTTACAGTCCCACCAACACTGTAAAAGTGTTCCAATTTCTCCACATCCTCTCCAGCACCTGTTGTTTCCTGACTTTTTAATGATTGCCATTCTAACTGGTGTGAGATGGTATCTCACTGTGGTTTTGATATGCATTTCTCTGATGGCCAGTGATGATGAGCATTTTTTCATGTGTCTTTTGGCTGCATAAATGTCTTCTTTTGAGAAGTGTCTGTTCATATCCTTTGCCCACTTTTTGATGGGGTTGTTTTTTTTTCTTGTAAATTTGTTTGAGTTCATTGTAGATTCTGGATATTAGCCCCTTGTCAGATGAGTAGGTTGCAAAAATTTTCTCCCATTTTATAGGTTGCCTGTTCACTCTGATGGTAGTTTCTTTTGCTGTGCAGAAGCTCTTTAGTTTAATGAGATCCCATTTGTCAATTTTGTCTTTTGTTGCCATTGCTTTTGGTGTTTTAGACATGAAGTCCTTGCCCATGCCTATGTCCTGAATGGTAATGCCTAGGTTTTCTTCTAGGGTTTTTATGGTTTTAGGTCTAACATTTAAGTCTTTAATCCATCTTGAATTAATTTTTGTATAAGGTGTAAGGAAGGGATCCAGTTTCAGCTTTCTACATATGGCTGGCCAGTTTTCCCAGCACCATTTATTAAATAGGGAATCCTTTCCTCATTGCTTGTTTTTCTCAGGTTTGTCAAAGATCAGATAGTTGTAGATATGCGGCGTTATTTCTGAGGGCTCTGTTCTGTTCCATTGATCTATATCTCTGTTATCCACCATGATCAAGTGGGCTTCATCCCTGGGATGCAAGGCTGGTTCAATATACGCAAATCAATAAATGTAATCCAGCATATAAATAGAACCAAAGACAAAAACCACATGATTATCTCAATAGATGCAGAAAAGGCCTTTGACAAAATTCAACAACTTTTCATGCTAAAAACTCTCAATAAATTAGGTATTGATGGGACGTATCTCAAAATAATAAAAGCTATCTATGACAAACCCACAGCCAATATCATACTGAATGGGCAAAAACTGGAAGTATTCCCTTTGAAAACTGGCACAAGACAGGGATGCCCTCTCTCACCACTCCTATTCAACATAGTGTTGGAAGTTCTGGCCAGGGCAATTAGGCAAGAGAAGGAAATAAAGGGTATTCAATTAGGAAAAGAGGAAGTCAAATTGTCCCTGTTTGCAGATGACATGATTGTATATCTAGAAAACCCCATTGTCTCAGCCCAAAATCTCCTTAAGCTGATAAGCAACTTCAGCAAAGTCTCAGGATACAAAATCAATGTACAAGAATCACAAGCATTCTTATACACCAATAACAGACAAACAGAGAGCCAAATCATGAGTGAACTCCCATTCACAATTGCTTCAAAGAGAATAAAATACTTAGAAATCCAACTTACAAGGGACGTGAAGGACCTCTTCAAGGAGAACTACAAACCACTGCTCAATGAAATAAAAGAGGATACAAACAAATGGAAGAACATTCCATGCTCATGGGTAGGAAGAATCAATATCGTGAAAATGGCCATACTGCCCAAGGTAATTTACAGATTCAATGCTATCCCCATCAAGCTACCAATGACTTTCTTCACAGAATTGGAAAAAACTACTTTAAAGTTCATATGGAACCAAAAAAGAGCCCACATCGCCAAGTCAATCCTAAGCCAAAAGAACAAAGCTGGAGGCATCATGCTACCTGACTTCAAACTATACTACAAGGCTACAGTAACCAAAACAGCATGGTACTGGTACCAAGACACTGAACTTTTTCATCTTTTTTTTTTTTCTATGAGAAGGAGTCTCGCTTTTTATCACCCAGGCTGTAATGCAGTGGCTTGATCTCGGCTCACTGCAACCTCTACCTCCTGTGTTCAAGCGATTCTCCTGCCTCAGCCTCCCGGTTAGCTGGGATTACAGGCGCCTGCCACCATGCCTGGCTAATTTTTTGGATTTTTAGTAGACATGAGGTTTCATTATGATGGCCAGGCTGGTCTTGAACTCCTTACCTCAAGTGATCCACCCGCCTCGACCTCCCAAAGTGCAGGAATTACAGGCATGAGCCACTGTACCCGGCCTGACACTGAACTTTTTCAAAACCTACTTCTGCATATATGTCATCTCTGGCTCACCAGCACCCTTCTAAGAACAGAATCTGTCCAGAGACACGGCCACTGGCCAAGAAGGAGGGGACAGAAGCACTGACAGTCTCAGCCAGGATCAGGAAGCCAAAGAACTCACTCTTCTGTCAGTGTTTCTTCCTTCCAGTCACATGGAGAAAACAGATTTGCTTTACAACCACTTGCTGACCACACATTGTCTGCAATCATGAATCTTAGAAATAAATCATTCCCAATGCTCTTTTTACAAAAATTTTTAAAATTCAATATTAAAACATTAAACATTAGCTGGTCATAATGGTGCGTACCTGTAGTCCCAACTACATGGGAGGCTGAGGCGGGAGGATCACTTAAGCCCAGGAGATGGAGGCTGCAGTGTGTTGTGATCGGGCCACTGTACTGCAGCCTATGCAATAGAGTGAGACCCTGACTCAAAAGTAAATAAAATTTTAAAAATAAAATAACACCCAATTCCTTTGTTCTTGTACATTCTTTCAAGGCCTAACCCATGACCTTCTAAGGCATCCTGCATCAATATCCAGTTCACAATGATCTCTTCTTACGAATTTCAACATTGCCACTGTCCCAACAGCTTTCATAGTTGACTATTCCAACTCAGCTCTAAACTCTAGGCTCATGGTGCACAGGGGCTAGGTTTTCTTTCAACTTAGTCTCAACATCTCCTAAAAATTACTCAATACTTAAAAATTAGCCTGATCACATAATTAGGAGACTAAATGTATGAAAGAAAATACCCCAAACATAAGCCATCTCAAAGTCCATGCTGCGGATTATCTAAACCCTTGTCCCCCAATTAAAGAATCCAACTTCATTTCTTTTTCTTCTTTTTTTTTTGTGTGTGTGGGGGGGTGGGGTGGGGTGGTGGGGTGGGGGATGGAGTCTCACTGTGTCGCCCAGGCTAGAATGCTGTGGCTCAATATCAGCTCACTGTAACCTCCACCTCAGGTTCAAGCAATTGTCCCACCTCAATTGTCCCACCTCAGCCTCTCCGAGTAGCTGCGACCACAGGTGCATACCACCTGGCCTGGCTAATTTTTGTATTTTTAGTAGAGACAGGGTTTCACCATAATCTCCAGGCTTGTCTCAAACTCCTGACCTCAAGTGATCTGCACGCCTCAACCTCCCAAAGTGCTGAGATCACAGGCGTGAGCCACTGTGCCTGGCCCCAACTTCATTTTCTTTAAATGGCCATACACCTGATAATGGTGGGACAGCAGATTGAAATCAAAATGTTATGAATCATTTAACTTCCACTTCTCTTAACAGGTGGCTGACCTGTCCATTGTATCCACTCTTGGAGTTTATGCCTTGGTTAGAAAAATGCGCCTTTCTTAACGATGAAGGCAGAGTGTGAGTAGCACAAGAGTCCACTCTTCTTGTACTTGGCTCATGGGACATACTTGGTTGGGTTCATTCATTTATTCATTCACACAACATTTACCTAGCTTCTCCAAATGCCAAGCAAGTTAACAGGTGCTGGTATAACAGATCCTCACAATAGAGCTATGACAGCAGGGCTGCAGATTTGCTCCACACAGTGAGACAGGAAACATTAGCTGCTGGCTTTACTGACAAGGGATAGAGCTTCAGGTTAAAAAAGAAGGAAAAAAAAAAAAAGTCATGGCCGGGAATTCTAGCATCTTGGGAGGCCAAGGAGAGAGGATAGCTTGATATCAGGAGTTCGAGACCAGCCTGGGCAAGATAGTGAGACCCTGTCTCTACAAAAAAAAAATTTAATTAGCCAGGCGTGGTTTTGTGGACCTGTAGTCCCAGCTACTTGGGAAGCTGAGGTGAGAGGATCACCTGAGCCCACGAGGTCCAGGCTGCAGTGAGTTATGATGGTGCCATTGCACTCCAGCCTGAGCAACAGAGTGAGACCCTGTCAAAAAAAAAAAAAAAAAAAAATGAGAGAGAGATAGAAAGGGAAGGAAAAAAGGGAGGGACGGAGGGAAGGCAGGAGGAAGAAAGGAAAAACGGAAGGAAGGAAGGAAGGTAGGAAGGAAGGAAAAATAAGTCACTAGTCTTGCACCAGAACGCTCCTAAGTGTAAGGCTAATCTTGTCCATCTGATCTGAGATCATGGTCAGAAGGACAAATAAACTCTAAATTTTGTCTAAGCCACAAAGATCAGCCGGCTAGGTCAGCTCCTCCCCCTTGCTCTTCCGAGGCCCCTGCCCTGGGGACGGACAAATGGACTCTGGGGACCTCTCCATGGGCTGGATCCAATCTCCGATGCTGCTGCAGCGCCGAGATCTCGACGCATTCACACCACGGTGCAAGAGACGGGCAGTCACTTCAGGAAAGGGAGAGAGGAGAGGACAGGTACAAGGGCAATGGTAGGCGGAGCTTTCCCAAGAAAGGTGCCCAACCAAGGAGAACGCGTTAAAAGCTGCGTTCTTTCTCCAGGAGGGGATGGGAGAAAGCAAAGACCCCTGATCGTGACCGCAGGAATGCAGCCAGGCCCTTAGAAACGGGCGGCGGGCCCCTCCCCTGCGACCTGGACGTGGATCCAGGAGCCCGGCAAGCTGGGCCCCACGGCCACCCGCATTTCCAACAGCTACATGGCGGACCCCTCCTCCGTTCTCCGCACGGGGGCGCCCAGCTCGCCCACCCACCCTAGGGGGCGCGTGGGAACCGCGGAGTCCGCTGCGCACACTTCGAAGTCCCTTCTGGGCGGCTCGGAAGCCTCATCTCGATCGCGGGCCTTCCAGGAGACGCCCCGGTCCACAGCAGGATAGGATGGGGGCTCCCCAAGGGAGGAACTACAGGAAGATGGAACGGGATTTCTTCACCTGCCCTTCATCGCCTAAGTGGGCCTAGATTCTAACCGGCTGTCCCTTCTGTGTCATCGCCACAGTCCCCATGTGCACCCCGTTTGTCCTCCCCACTTCCTGCCCTGTGTCGCCTCCCCCAACTCCACCTCCCTTCGTGACCGCTGGCTGGGTTGACCCTGCCGGGCCGGCGCTCTGGACCTTCAGGCCAGCCTGTCCTCTCTCCCTGTGTGCACCCCAACACCTCCCAGCTCGGCCTGGAGCATCTATTAGGTTGGTGCAAAAGGAATTGCGGTTTTGCGATTTTTTTTTTAATGCCAAAAACCGCAATAACTTTTATACCGCCCATAAATAGGCAGGGGGAACCTGCAAGAAAAGCCTTAGAGAAGGGGCCAAGATCCAACCTCCTAGCCCACCAGGAGTATGGGTTTGCCAGAGGCATATGATATATTGAAGCAGGAAAGGAAGAAAAAAGATTAAGGAGACAAATTTTTCGTGATAAGGGGTTTCGTGATAAACTCAGAAACAGCAACTACCAGTTATAGGGCACTTAAACTGACACTATCTCATTAATCCTCACAACGGTCCTCTGCAGGTGGCGGTTTTGTTTGTTTGTTTTTTACCATCTTACATGCCAGAGCTGCAGTTGGTATGCAACAAAGGCAGCATTTGAACCCTGGCCTGCTCATGCCAGCGCGGGGACATCTAACTGCACCCGCCACAAAGGACAATGGAGGAATACTGTGTCATTTGTAATATGAGCAAGTGGGGAAAAGACAAAACAAATGCCTGTATTATGCCCAAGTTGTAAATTTATAAACATGAATGAAATAAACATAAAAGAGGCTAACCGTTTTTTGTTGTTTTTTTTTGTTTTGTTTTGTTTTTTTTTTGAGACAGAGTCTTTCTCTGTCACCCAGGCTGGAGGGCAGTGGCACAATCTCAACTCACTGCAACCTCCGCCTTCCCAGGTTCTAGGCGATTCTCCTGCCTTGGCCTCGGAGTAGCTGTAATTACAGGCATGCACCACCACGCCCGGCTAATTTTGTATTTTTAGTAGAGATGGAGTTTCACCACCTTGGCCAGGGTGGTCTTCAACTCCTGACCTCAGGTGATCCATCCATCTCGGCCTCCCAAAGTGCTGGGATTACAGGCGTGAGCCACCACGCCCAGCCATGGCTAACCATTTTCTAAAAACAAAGAGAGTAAATGGGAATTGTCCACAAAATAAAGTTTTAAATTTATGTAGTTTCTTGTTGATTTGTAAAGGGCGCCATTTGTTTGAAATCATTCTTACACGCTTGGATTAAAACACTGGTTCCTTCACACACTTGTATTTTGAAGGGAGTATAAAATGTGATTCCCTCACACCTGTGATCCCAGCACTTTGGGAGGTCGAGGCGGATGGATCACCTTAAATCAGGAGTTTGAGACCAGCCTGGCCAACATGGTGAAACTCCATCTCTGCAAAAAATACAAAAATTAGCCGGGTATGATGGTGGGCGCCTGTAGTCCCAGCTACTCAGGAGGCTGAGGCAGGAGAATCACTTGAACCTGGGAGGCAGAGGTTGCACTGAGCTAAGATCGCATCACTGCACTCCACCCTGAGTGACAGAGCAAGACTCTGTCTCCAAAAAAAAAAAAAAAAAAAAAAAAAAAGTTGTGATTCCATATGATACAAATGTTAGAAAAAATACAGATGTTAGTTTGCTGACTCTGGCAGTGAGTTACCTGTCGGGAGGTAGTTCCCACCACAGCCCAGGATGCTAATGTTTTCTCTAGTTACATGTTAAGGTCTCCAAATCCAGGCATCCCTCCTCAAACCATGCTAGTCCTACACTGCTAAATGTTTACTGAATGAATGGATGGATGAAGGCAACATTTTTAGATGTGGGAATCCCATAGTGCTTGGTTCTCTAGATGAATTTCTGGCGGCCTCTTTTGAACTTTGTTCTTGAACCTCCTCAGTTGCCCACATACTATGTCCTAGAGTGAGGCATTTCTCCAGAGCTCACTTATTACCTTGAAAGTGCCATACTCCTACATGTAGGCCTTGACATGGTAGCTCTTTTGCCTGAACTCTCCCTGCTCCTCTCCCCGCATTCCCCACCTGTCATTTACCTCTATCCACTCTTTTGCTCAGGCCAAAAACCTAGGAATTTTCCCATTACCACTTTGCTCCACTGCTATAACCAGAGGTGATAGTGACTCGTACCAAGGATACATGCCCACCAGCAAGTTCTGGTTACCAGAAAAAAATTAAGAGTACATTTGGTCACCATGTAACAGAAATGCAAATCTAGCGATGGCAGCAGGAGTATCTTGACAGGAGATATAAATTTGGGAGCTTTGACCTGTGATCTGCCATTATCAAAACTGTCCAACCCTGTTTCCAAGCAGGGGTTTGACTAGCTCCCTAAAAAAAAAATCTCAGGACATTCTCTCCTAGTATCCCAGAGAGCTCTGGGAGCATTTGAGATCAGTTTCAAACTCATGACCATGAGTCATTAGTGATGTACCAGGGAATAAAGAACTATCAAACTTCTCTGGGTTTTCAGATCTGTGTAATACCAACATCACTTTGGGGTATGTTTTTGTTTTTGTTTTCTTTTTGTGTGTGTGTGTGTTTTGAGACAGAGTCTCACTCTGTCACCCAGGCTGGAGTGCAGTGGTGCAGTCTCGGCTCACTGCAACCTCTGCCTCCCGGGCTCAAGCAATTCTTGTGCCTCAGCCTCCCAGGTAGCTGGAATTACAGGCACGCACCACCACGCCCAGCTAATTTTTGTATTTTTAGGAGAGACAGAGTTTCACCATGTTGGCCAGGCTGGTCTCAAACTCCTAGCCTCAAGCGACCTACCCGCCTCAGCCTCCCAAAGTGTTGGGATTACAGGCGTGAGCCACTGCACCCGGCCTGGGGTATGTTTCTTAAAATATTCCTCTGTAAAATGGAGCTAGCTGCTTTGCAGAATTGTGAGACTAACATTTAGATATGTACAAACATACATGTATGTGTGTAGGGTAGGTGGAAAGACAGAAGATAAAGGCGCCCTCTACTATTACATTTCTCTTCTCTCCCCCTTCAAGGCCAAAATGACTCAGAACACAAACTCAAATATCAGGCCAATTAAATATCTGCTTAAAGTTTTGCCCTGAAGGACTATTTTGATTTCGCATTCTTTAAAGTGTGTTTTACTTATTTAAAAAATATGGCCGGGCACGGCGGCTCATGCCTGTAATGCCAGCACTTTGAGAGGCCAAGGCAGGCTGATCACCTGAGGTGAGGAGTTCGAGACCAGCCTGGCCAACACAGTGAAACGCTGTCCCTACTAAAAATACAAAAATTAGCCAGGAGTGGTGGCAGGTGCCTGTAATCCCCGCCACTTGGGAGGCTAATGCAGGAGAATTTCTTGAACCCAGGAAGCAGAGGTTTCAGTGAGCCAAGATCATGCCACTGTACTCCAGCCTGGGTGACAGAGTGAGACTCTGTCTCAAAAAAAAAAAAAAAAAAGAAGAAGAAGAAGAAAAGAAAAGTTATTTCTAGTTCTACTGAAACCTCAAACTATTTACTCCTGGGAGCATTTCAGATCAGTTGCAAACTAATGACAATGAGTCATCAGTGATGTACTAGGGATTGAAGAGCTATCAAACTTCTCTGGGTTTTGAGATCTGTGTAATACCAACATCACTTTGGGGTGCGTTTTTGTTTCCTTTTTGGTTTTTTGTGGGTGTTTTGTTTTGTTTTGTTTAAGGCAGAGTCTCACTCTGTCACCCAGGCTGGAGTGCAGTGGTGCAATCTTGGCTCACTGCAACCTCAAACATACATGTGTGTAACCTCAATTTATGTTCATGACAGTGGGGATTTGTTTAAATGTCTACATTCTTTCTAATAAACTGTTGGAAGACTTCTTGGCTGTTCTTTTAAGTGTCTAGCTTACTGTAATTTTTATGTATTTACCATTTACTGGAATGGAGTTTTTAGTTTTATTTGAGGAAGAATTTGGGATTATTCCTGTTTGAAAAAAGAGGCTTGCTGTAATGTCACAGGAAACCTTTTTAAAGTGGATCTGTAATAGAATATTGTAGATGCACTTTGTAGCAGTTGGAAAAGAAAGTGTTGTGATTTGATAAAAATAAAACTAAATGTGTTGTCCTCCTCTAAAAACAAATAAAAAAGAAGCAGCTGTTCTGCAGCTGTAGCCATGACAATGTGCTTTCCTTCTAAGAGTCCTGGGAATAAGCAGCCCTATGACAAACATGTATTTCCTCCAAAAGAAAATAATGCCTAAAGAGCAAAGGAGCAGAGTTTACCTCTTTATTTTGCAGACAGCATCTGAAACTATTGATAAAGCCATTTTCATCAATTTCATGGTGTAGTTTACCAAAGAAAAAGATCTGAAATTTAGAAGTTATGTCAGCAGTGGGAAAACAGATGTACCTAAAAAAAGCAAAACCACCTATTTCCATGACTCTAATTTCCCAAATGTAAAATAAGAAAACAGTCTCTCATTTATCCAGAAATAATTTATCTGGCAGGCCTCTATTTATCTAAGACACAGCTCAAAAGCAGAAAGTAAGAACAGAAAAAAAATACTGTTCTAATTTTGCCTTATTTGATGATTGCTCCTTGTTAAAAACCAGGGGCAATCATCAAATTCTATCTTGTCTGACAAGGAGCTATTTTGGTCTGCTTGCGTTTGTATAACAGAATACCTGAGACCGGGTAATTTATAAAGAAAAGAGGTTAATTTAGTTCATGGTTCTGCAGGCTGGGAAGTTCAAGCGCAGAGCCCTGGCATCTGGTGCTGCATCATAACATGGTGAAGAAGGTCAAAGGAAGAACAAAATGTGTGAAGAGGCCAAACTCAAAGGCTGCCTCTTAACTTTATAATAACCCACTTTGGTGCGAAAATTCCCATGGGAACTGATCCAGCCTTTAGAGAGTGAGAACTCACTCACTACTGCAAGAACAGCACCAAGCCATTCATGAGGGATCCGCCTCCATAACCCAAATAACTCCAAGGCTGCACCTCCCAACGCCATCACACTGGGGTTCAAATTTCAACATGAGTTTTTGTGGAGACAAATTCAAACCATAGCAGAAGCATTCAAGGACCTGCTCATACATTTACAGCAGAACTGCAAAGACTCACTTCTCACCTAATTTTCCACACATCTCTCAATCTTGACTCACTTTCTAATGACATTTTCTTATCTCTCTTGGCTCAAAGATTCCATGGACCACCCTGATAATGTCCTGGTTCGTTGCTGCCCGTGGAATCCCCTTCCCATACACTGTCTTTATGTACAATTACTACCCTCTCTCTCACCGTCATGTAGCAGGTAGAAAAGTGCATGAATAATTTTGAAATCTTACCTCCTTCCCAGAAAAAAAAGCTCCTGATAAATCTGTTTGGAGCAGACTACCATTGATTCTAGGTAGGGTGGTATACAGTGGCTAAATGATTTTGGAATTTATAGAGACCAACACAATGCCTCCCATATAAGTGACCCCCAATGAATATTTGCTAAATGATGGCCAGGCGGGTAGATGGATGGATAAAAATGTGCTGATTGGTGTTATGCAAGTATTTTATTCTTAATTTTTAATTAATATATTAAATCATTAATGTTGATTGCAACATATATATGGCTTCTACCGTTAAATTTAAAAGAGGACAGCTTGCTGCCTTCCTTACCTGATAATCTTATGTGGATTCCTATATTGAAAAGGACAATGCTAGCTATTATTAATATAATAAGTGAATACCAACATTAATTTATAGTGGGTTAATATAATAAAAGTTTATTTCTTGCTCATAAAGAAGTCCAATCAAATTCAGCTGTTGTGAATTATCAGGTGGCCTGCCTGTGTGTGGTGGTAGAGGCTCAGGTTCCTTCTAACTTTGGCTCTGTTATCCCAAGAGCCTCAAAGCCCTCTTTATCTAGCTGGCAGAGGAGGGAGAGAAAGTGAAGTCACCCTTGCTTCTTGAGAAAACCTGGCCTGGAGGTGACACGCATCTCTCCTACTTACTTGCCATCAGCAACAGTTCATCATGTGGCCGCATCAGGATGCAAGGTAGGCTGGGAAATAAAGTCCCTGGCTAGACAATCGCCTCCTACCTACCACAAATTCATGCTAAGGAAAGCTGAGCACAAAATAGCCATCTCACTGTTTAACCTCAAAAAAAATACTAAACAAAACAATTAGCAAAGATTGCGTTTCATGACAATGCTATTTTGAAAAGAGCACTCTCCAATACTGCTTCTAACTGATAAAAACACATTTTCATTCCATTTTCTTTTCTTCTTTTCCAACATCTTTATTTTACAGTTTGAGAAACTGTTTCAGAACAATTGAGTGATTGCTCAAGATTTCTGAGCAGACAAATGCAAGGATGGGACTAGAACCTGGGTTTGCCAATCCTTCATCCAATGCATTTTGTAAAACCTGACCTTCAGGTTATAACTCTGAAGGGGCTGAAGACAAGTAGAATGGAGATAATCAGACAAGCCCTGACTTTTTTATCCTACCATGTGTAGGTTATTCCCAAGCAGCAGTGCCCTTAACTCATACCAATGGGAAAATAACATATGCTCTTTTTATTTTGTCTCTGTTTATTTATTTATTTTAAAACGTTTTTATTTTACTCTCCTTCCCCACCCCCACCTTATTGAGATATAATTGACAAATAAAAATTCTATATAGTTAAGGTGTACAACTTGATGTTTTAATATACATATATTTTTGTGAAATTATCACCATAATCAAGCTAATTAACATAGCATCACCTCACACAGTACCTTTGTGTGTGTATGTGGTTAGAACATGTAAGATCTGCCCTCCTAGCAAATTTTAAATATGCAATACAATATTCTTAACTGTAGTCACAATGTGGTACATTGTTTTGTTCAATGTCAGACTGCCTTGTTTACAAAGCAATTTGGGAATATGGATTATGACACTAAGTTTATTCCTGTCTGTGAAACCAGCAGTTCCTCTAAGAACTTAAACTAAGGTAATATTCCAAAATATTTTTTAAAACGTTATGTACAAAAATGTTGACCACAGGGTTATACATAGCAATAAAAAGTTATGACACACAGTAAAAACTTATAACTACGAGAACAGTTACTTTATCAAACATTTGTCCAATGGCATATTTATGTAGCCGTTAAAATATTGATGAAGCATTTTTACAATGTTTATTTGTTATTAAGCTTACTTTTTAAGGCCTATTACCAAATTTTATGTGCAGCATTATTTCATTTAACAAACTATAATAAGATACATGTAGAAAAATACTGAATATACCAAATATTGTCTGAGGCTGCATCTAGGTGGCATAATATAATTAATTTTCTTTTTATTTTTAGATAGTATTCAAATTTTCTAAAATTATTACTACTTTTTATAGAGACAGGGTCTTGCTATGTTGCCCAGACTGGTCTCGAACTCCTGGACTTAAGTGATCCTCCCACCTCAGCCTCCCAAAGTGCTGGGATTACAGGAATGACCCACTGCACCCAGCCCTAAAATTAAGTATAACTTTATATTCAGAAATTAAACACATAACTTGGAAGGTGAGGAGAATGACCTTATACAAGGCAATTACTCAATAGTAATATCCTGTTGGATCCTTCTAGTAACTGCTCCCTACATTCCCAGCTCCTGTTTCCTTGGCTATTTTCCACGATCTTGATCTCAGTTGCTGCTTTTGATGTTCCCTTGTAACATCACCTCGCAAACTCCTCATATTAACTGAGCTTGCTCTCTACCATATCGCCCTTTGTTGTGTCACTTCTTATTTCCTGGTGGTAACACTAGTCATTCAGAATTTTTGCTCTGATCAACTCTGATAGTCACAGAGTAAAATGATTAGATGATTAGATCAATTCTTTTAAAGAGACTACTCTGGAGCAATGTGTCTGGAAGGTTGGAGTGTGATAAAGACTTACATAATTCTTACACTGCTTCTATGTGACTAGCAGGAATACTGACTGTACATTTATAGGACTCCTCAGTACACTATAAGCTCCTGGAACATAGCAACTGTGTCATCTTGGTCTTTTCAGTGCCTAACATAGTTCTGACACATAATTGGGACTTAATAAATGTTTTGAATGAACAAATGACTGAATGGATGAAAGGATGGGCAAGTAACTATTTAATGATGGTGACTGCTATTCATTAAAGAGGTTGATAAGCCAATTAATATTTACCGAGCACCCATTATGTGCCAGTTTGTGCTCAGAGCTAGATTCTAAGAAATTGTGGTAGGAAAAGAATTGGCGAATCAGCTGGAATTTTCATCCACTGTAAATATGAAGACTGGAGAACCTCTGGGGCCTGTCAAAGATGTGTTTGGATCATCCACCTAGTGCTAATTAAAGGTTACATGGTCCCAGAGTAACTGATCTGGATTAAGCATAATTGGGCAGACCAGTTTCACCACCATTTAGCTGTATAATTTGCCAGAGTCAAAGTGGCCAAAGGTAAGGCCAAGAGTGCAGTGTCAAAGATTAATGCTACAGCTCATTTGCAGCCCATCAATAACAATTGTCTGGGATCAGCTCTGCCTGAAGCTTCTGCTAACTTTTAATACAGCAATTTAGAAAAAAAGTTTATCCTTCCCAAATCCGTTTCTTCTGCAATACAATCACCCATATCTCCCAAATTAGGTCCCCCTGCTATGAACAGCCCCTAAAAGAAGTCCTATTTTACAGCCTATTTGGGAATCAGAATCATAACGCTATGGGGGCTCTGGGCCTTCTCAAAGCTGATTTATCCTCCAGGGGTGGCCAACAGCGTGAGTCACAGGACTCAGCTCAATCCTGACTGCCAGAGTGAATGACTTCCATCATTTAGAACCTTAGAAATTCAATTGGATAAGCCTGTAATTCCTTACACATGTGCTGCTCTATGTGGTTATCCTGCCCTGAATACACGTTAATGCTGAATGTCTGTCTGGCTACACTCTCAAGTCCTGGGATCCTAAGTGGCATCCTGTCTTGTCTTTAATTTTCAGCAGCTCTCATAACAAAGGCAGAAAGAAATGCTTAAGAAGCTAGCTATGACATCTATGGCCTTCAAAGTGCACAAAGATTGAAAAAAAAAGAAAAACTTGTAAAAATATTCTCTTTTTTTTTTTTTTTTTTTTGAGACAGAGTCTTGCTCTGTTGCCCAGGCTGGAGTGCAGTGGTGGGATCTCGGCTCACTGCAGCCTCTGCTTCTCAGGTTCAAGTGATTCTCCTGCCTCAGCCACCCAGGTACTAGGATTATAGGCATAAGCCGAGCCCGGCTAATTGTTGTATTTTTTAGAGACGGGGTTTCACCATGTTGGCCAGACTGGTCTTGAATTCCTGACCTCAGGTGATCCGCCCGCCTTGGCCTACCAAAGTGTTGAGATTACAGGCATGAGCCACCACACCCAGTCTAAAAATATTCTCTTTGATCTAGAGCTTAAATTTAGATGAATACTAGAATCAGATGCTCTTAAAGAATACATAGGAACTCTTGCTTCCATTTTCTGTCTTTTATTAATCCATGTTTCACCAAGGACTACCACCTACATAGCAAATCCAGTAACTTTTAGACCTGAAAAGTATACATTTCATAGCTACTATTGTTGTGTGTTCTCTAAATCTGTATTGTGATTAGGATCCTTTTCTTTTTTAGCATTTTATTTGGTTTGAGAACCTCGAACCGTGCCATCCTTACATTTCACTGATTTTACTTGTCACTCTATAGTTCTGGTAGCCCACATCTGAATTCTCATTTATTAGTATTCTACAGAATCACATTCTATATATCTTGTTTGACACAGATTTCTATAAAAACACATATTTTAAGTTATCATAATTATTAAGGGAAAATCAAAGGTGCTGGCAATGACCAATCAATTCTGCTTTCATACAGATAATTTTTCCACATAAGCTCACTAGCATCATCCCCAATGAAGACATAGATCTAAAAGTATATTGATGACCATTGTGTCACCCCAGATTTGACAAAAAAGGAAAAAATAATACAAACAAATATAACTTTCTCCCCAAGCAAAGTCAGCAATCTGATACAAAGCTATGGACATATTATGGCTTAATTCTAGGGAAACTGGCAATTTTTAAATTATTTTTTCTAATAAAACTGATATCCTTCTAGTTTTTTCTTTCTTTCTTTCGAGACAGGGTCTCACTCTGTCACCCAGGCTGGAGTGCAGTGGCGCAGTCTTGGTTCACTGCAACCTTTGCCTCCTGGGCTCAAGCGATCCTCCCACCTAGGCCTCCTGAGTATCTGGGACCACAGGCATGTGCTACCATGCCCAGATAATTTCTGTGCTTTTAGTAGAGACAGGGTGTTGCCGTGTTGCCAAAGCTAGTCTCGAACTCCTAAGCTCAGGCAATCCACTTGCCTCGGCCTCCCAAAGTGTTGGGACTACAGGCGTGAACCACTGCGCCCAGACACCTTCTAACTTTTTCTTTGTTTCACTGAGAAACTTAAAAAAAAAGTCTTTCAAAGATACAAATCTCAAAAGAAGATATTATTTACGTCAAACTCACTAGAGGAAAACAAAACATTGAGAGGCTAAAAATTCTGCAATTTCAAACCACTCCCAGGGAATTTTATTTGAAAATTTCCCAGCAACCATAAATACATGAGAAAAGCTCCAGTTAGCCCTAGTGAATAAGAGAAGGTAAGTTATCTTCCTGAAGTAGTGACAAAGAGGTCCTCAATCAACTTAAAGAGGGCAGCAGAATAGTTAAACACTGCATTTCCTCATTTCCTCTTTTACTGGCCGTTTTGAAAATGAGGGACCCACAGTTTTGTCCACTCTCTTGATTAAAGGGAGGTTCACAGGATACAGTAAAACCTATGTATCCTGGCAGGACGTGGTGGCTCATGCCTGTAATCTCAGCACTTTGGGAGGCTGAGATGGGAGGATGGCTTTGAGCCCAGGAGTTTGAGGCCAGCCTGGGCAATATAGTGAGATCCTGTCTCTCTCTCTCTTTTTTTTTAAAGATGCATCCTTTAGACACAAATTTCCTAAGTTAATTAAACTAGGATTAAAAATGCAAGTGGCTCTGTGAACTACAGACTTTATTCAATCCGGCTGATTGCTAGACAGACAGTATTGCATAGCGTTGAAAGTACTCTGGAAGGATAGACTATTCAGGTTTGAATCCCACCTCCAGAGCTTGCTGTGTGACTTTGGAAAATTCACTTAACCTCTTTGAATGTTAGCTGCCTTATCTGTAAAATGGGAGTACAAATAGAAATTACCTCACATGACTGGTATGTGGCTTATATCAGTTAGTCTCAGCAAAGCACTTAGTACTATTGTGGTTTATTCAAAAATGCTCAACATTGCTAGTTATCAGAGAAATACAAATTAAAACCACAATGAGATAGTACCTGACACCTGTTACAATAGCAATAGACATTATCAAAGATAACATGGGTTGGTGAGAATGTAAGAAAAAGGAAACCCTTGTACACTGTTGGTGGGAGTGGAAATTAACACAGCCATTATGACAGTGTGGAGGTTCCTCAAAAAACTAAAACTAGAACTACTATATGATCCAGCAATTGCACTCCTGAGTATATACACAAAGGAATTGCAATCGACATGTTAAAGAGATATCTAGGCATCCATATTGATTGCAGCATTATTCACAATAGCCAACATAAGTGTCCATCAACAGATGAATCGATAATGTGGTACATATACAATGGAATACTATTCAGCCTTAACAAACGAAATTCTGTCATTGTTGACAATGTAGGTGAAACTAGAGGACATTATGCTAAGTGAAATAAGCCAGTCACAGAAAGACAAATATTGCATAATCTCACTTATATGTGGAATCTAAAAAAGTTGAACTTACAGAAGTAGAGAGTAGAATGCTGGTTACCAGAGGCTGGGGGTTGGAAATGGGAACTGCAGAGATACTGTCAAAGGGTACAAAGTTTTAGTTAGACAGAAGGAATAAGTTTTTGAGATCTATTGCACCACATAGTGAACATAGTTAATAATAATGTATTACATATGACAACATTGTTAGAAGAGTAGATTTGAAATGTTCCCACTCCAAAAAACAATAGGTATTTGATGTAATGAATATGTAAATTAGCTTGACATAATCATTCCACTGTGTGTATATATATATATCAAAACATCACATTGTATTCTATAAATATACACAATTATCTGTCAATTAAAAATAAATATTAGAATAGTATTGCATAGTAAGTACTAGATATAAAACATTTATTAATAATAACTTTGTTTCAAAATGACAGACACTGATAACCTGAAGAAGTGTACCAAATTTGGTCAACTCTACCCATTCCTTCAAAATCACTGTGGAGTAAACATATGAACAGGATAAAATATATTAAATGTCAAATGTTTGAATTAAAATAGAAATTTCATTCTATAAAAGATGGTTACAAATTATTATTCAGAGCAAAGTTTTAGTTCTGAACTTGAACTTGCGTATAATAAGTGCAGTTTTACAGGTTACAACTGCCAACCTGATGTTATTCAACTGAAAAATAGCAACAATAAATCCTCCAGTTAACATACTTAACATACCTTGAAAACATCCACTTTCCTCCACTCCTTAAGAAGCCTCACTAAAACAAAGATAAAGAAGGTTAAAAAGGGGGACAGAGGGACCACATACTCATAAAAACAAAGAAAACTGGAGAAGAGACAACTGAAAAATGTCACAAAACTTTAGAAATCAGTTGATGTGGTTGAATTGCATCCCCCCAAAGGATACATTGACTATAACCATATTTGGAAATAGGGTCTGTGTGGATGTGATCAAAATAAGATAAAGTGACAGCCGGGTGTGGTGCTCACACCTGTAATCCCAGCACTCCGGGAGGCCGAGGCAGATGGATCGTTTGAGGTCAGGAGCTCAAGACCAGCCTGACCAACATGGTGAAACCCTGTCTCTACTAAAAATACAAAAATTAGCTGGGCCTGGTGGTGCGTGCCTGTAGTCCCAGCTACTTAGGAGGCTGAAGCCAGAGAATTGCTTGAACCTGTGAGGTAGAGGTTGCAGTGAGCCGAGATGGCACCACTGTACTCCAGCCTGGGCAACAGAGTAAAACTCCATCTCAAACAAACAAACAAAAAAAGATAAAGTGATACTGGATTAGGGTGGGCCCTAATCTAATGGACTGCTGTCCTTACAAAAAGAAAGTTAGACACAGGCAGATGCACAGGGAGAACACGTAATGACAGAGGCAGATATTGGAGTGATTCATCTGCAAGCCAAGGAACACCAAGGACTGCCAGCAGTCACCAGAAGCTAAGGCAAAGGCATGGCACAGATTGTCCCTCACTCCCCAGAAGGAACCAACCTCCTGACACCTTGATTTTTTATTTCTAGCCTCTGTAACTGTGAGGGTATAAATTTCCATAGTTTTAAGCCACCCAGTTTTTGGTAATTGTTATGGCAGCTTTAGGGAGCTAATATACTGGCGAACATATGGACTTCCCAGAGAAAACGGAAACCCAAGTGTTTTCAGAGGTGATGCCTGGAAGCAAGCTCACTGACACTGCAGAACCTCACAATGGCTCAGGTATTGGAAGTACCATATCTCTTCAGTGGGTTGAGCTGAAAAGAGACCATTAAAAGTCCCAGAAGCAGTTAAGACTCCTAGATTTCCTCCCCTGGCAAAGTCAGGGAAACATTCTCTATCCTCCATTCCCAACCTGAAGATTGTTTCTTTTGGGAGATATGGAACCAGAATATGGATTCAGGGACACCAGACACAGCTGAAGGTAAAAATGCTATTATGAAACAGTGGTGTCAAGTGAAGGTATGCATAATTATATCTTATCTTATTTTTGTTTGAGACGGAGTCTCACTCTGTCGCCCAGGCTGGAGTGCAGTGGCGTGATCTCAGCTCACTACAACCTCTGCCTCCCGGGTTCAAGTGATCCTTGTATCTCAGCCTCCCAAGTAGCTGAGACTACAGGCACGTGCCACCATGCCTGGCTAATTTTTGTATTTTTAGTAGAGATGAGGTTTCACCACATTGGCCAGGCTGGTCTCGAACTCCTGACCTCAAGTGATCCACCCTCCTTGGCCTCCCAAAGTGCTGGGAAACAGGCATGAGCCGCCACACCCGGTGGAGAGTTAATTTTATGTGTCAACTTGACTGGACCACAGGACGCCCAGATACCTGGTTAAACGGTATTTCTGAGTGTCTGCGGGGGCACTAAGCAAAAGAGATTATCCTCACCAATGTGGGTGGGCATCATCTTATCCATTCGGGTCTGAATAAAACAAAAAGGTAGAGGAAGGGAGGATTCACTCTCTCTCTGCTAGATTCTTGAACTGAATCTTTGATCTTTTCCTGCCCTTGGTGATCCTGGTTTGCAAGACTTCAAACTCGAACTGGAATCTACACCATTGGCTCCCCAGTTATCAGGGCTTCAAACTACAATATGGGCTTTCTGGGTCTTCAGCTTGCAGACAGCAGATTATGCAGCTTCTCAACCCCCATAATCACATGAGCTAATAGATAGCTAGATACAGAGGTAGGTATAGATATAGATAAATAGATATCTATTTGTTCTGTTTCTCTGGAGAACCCCGACTAATACAGTGCATATAATGAAATTATTAAGACTTCCAGCCTCCTTCCTGCATTGGGCTCCAAGAAGTCTGTATATTCTGAAAGTGAGTAATTAGAAGATTACTCTCTAGAAGAAAATAAACAGCTGGTTCTTTCCACATCATCTTACACCTTGTCCAGCAGTGAACAAGCCTTGCCTATGTCCCCAAAGCACCTTTTTAGAGCCTCATTTTTACATATAAATTGACAGCAAGGATCACCACACAAGATGAAGAATGCCTCTCGCAGAAACAACAGGAACCAAATATAAACAAACAAACAACCAAAAAAGACTCAAAAGAATCAAAGTCAATGCAGAGTTACGTAGAAAGCATTTTTAAAAACGCTATAATTGACATCTTCAGAGATAAAAGGAGCTATATTCATGAAAAATAATGTAATGCTATAAAAGAACAGAGAATAAAAAGAGCACTGAGAAATAAAGGTATAATACAGAAATTAAGTAATTAATCTTTATTAAGTATAATAAAGAAATTAAGTAATTGTCCAATTAAGTTGAGAAAGTCACAGAGAAAGTAGAATAAAAATATGAAGACATAGAAAATAGGACAGACAGCTAAGAAAAAACATCAGCCAAGAAGGTCCACGATCTAAATAACAAATTTCAAAAAAGAAGAGATATGATGGGGGGTGGGGGGGAAGAAATGATCAAATAAATAATACCAGAAGAATTCCCATAACTGAAGAACATGTGTTTCAGGATTGAAAAACTGGTCGATAGGAATGAGAAAAGACCCATAACCAAGACACTCAATACTGTTTTAGAACACTGGGAATAGGCCGGACGCGGTGGCTCACACCTGTCATCCCAGCACTTTGGGAGGCCGAGGAGGGCGGATCACCAGGTCAGGAGATCGAGACCATCCTGGCTAACACGGTGAAACCCCGTCTCTACTAAAAATACAAAAAAAAAAAAAAAAAAAAATTAGCTGGGCGTGGTGGCGGGCACCTGTAGTCCCAGCTACTCCGGAGGCTGAGTCAGGAGAACGGTGTGAACCCGGGAGGTGGAGCTTGCAGTGAGCTGAGGTGGCACCACTGCACTCCAGCCTGGGCAACAGAGCGAGACTCCGTCTCAAAACAAAACAAAACAAAACAAAACAAAAAACACTGGAAATAAAGAAAAGATCCTAAAGCTTCCTGAGACAAAACAAAACAGAAAGGAAAGCAGGTTACATATCAAGAAATTTAGTGACCTGTGAAGGAGAAGGAAATATAATGACATAGTTTCTTAACAATTCTGGAAGCTAAAATATTGCGGAGCAAGCCCTCCAATATTCCGAGTGAAAGTTATTTTCAACCTAGAACTGTGCTCAGCCAGAATAAAAACATTTCCAGACATGCACACTCTGTGGGAAAAAAGACCTGGCAGCAACCTCCCTCAAGGAACTATTGGCGGATATGTTCCACAACATGAGGGTATATAATCAAGAAAAAGGAACACCCAGATTGAGGAAATAGAGAACTCATCTCAGGAATGAGGAATAAGACCTTCCCAGGATGGATGTGAAGGAGGCCCAAGGACATCAGTTGAGAGTTGTGCCTTCCAAATTTTATGTGCAAAGGAATTACCAGGGGATCTTGTTGCAATGCAGATATCGATTCAGTAAGTCTGGGTAAGGCCTGAGATTTGGCGTTTTAACAAATTCCCTCAGGATGCTGAGGCCGCTGGTTCAGGGACTACACTTTGCATATCAGAGGTGTAGAGGAAAAACAGTCCAAATTGTACCAAGAAGACGACGGTACAGAGACAGAGACCGACAGACATTCATTTCCTTCTTGGAGACAATCGGGAATGAATTAGTGTAAGCTAATAACCGTAGAGTAGGGTAGGGAGAGGGATGGAGGAGAAGGAGAAAAGGATTAATATTTTAAGTAAATATAAATGAAGAAAAAACAAGGAAGGGGCTGTATTGAGAACAGCCGCATACATCCAACCTTGCCTCTAGTAGACACCTGAAGAGGAAGGTTGGACCACTCTAAGGATTCAGATTCAGTAGTCTGGGGGGGTCTCTGGAGCGACCCTGGAAGATGCTCCAGAAAGCCTAGATGCAGACTACGCTGACAGAAGACGCTCCTTGCACGCGCCCAGCACGGCAGTGGGCGGGGCCTCAACGCGTCCGGTGCCAGGTCTCAGGGGGCGGGGAATGGGCGGAGCCTTTCCCCTAAATTGGCGCGCCCGGGCGGCGCTGAAATTCGGCTTGGAGGCTTTTGAACCCGGAAGCAGTTGGCGGCGCTCGGAAGCGGCCGCGGATCGGGGAATTCTGCTGGCGCTGCAGCTGCAGAATGGTCGGCGGTGGCGGGAAGCGCAGGCCCGGCGGGGAGGGGCCGCAGGTACTGCCGGAAAGGCTGTGCGGGCTACGCGGGGCGCTTTGGGTGACAGCCAGGGCACCAGGAGGCAGCGCTTTTCATTCATCCAGTGACTATTAAGCTTGCTGTGTGTCCAGGGGCTGCGGTTTGCTGCGGGGATCCTGCCCAGGGCCGCTGTTTCGCGCTCTGCAGGGGGTTGGACCAGGAAAGTAGCTCCTCTGCATCTTCTGCCCAGCTCCTCTTGGAGCATTTCCTGGGGAAACGGATTAAGCCAACCAATGGTTCATTCGCCCAGCCAGATTGATTGGGAACCTATTACATACCTGACATTGTGTGGGGCGCTGCGGATTTGGGGGTCAACCTGCTTGCTCCTGCTCCTTGTTGAGCCCCCGGCCTGGGGAGGAGGGGCACAAGCAAATATGCATTCTACTGTGACTTTTTTGTTTGGGATTATAACGCTGGTGTGTAGAAAGTGCTATGGAAACACTGAAGGAGGATTTAACAAGTCCCAGGGGGTGTTAAAGAAGACTTTTAAGACAACTCTTTGAAAATTGGTTTTGAAGGCAGAGAAGTAAGATTCTGAGACATAAAACTGTAGGAGATGTTTGGGCGTAGCGGAGCGTTCGGCTTGGCTGGAGCCAGGGAAATGGGAAAATAAGAGGGACCTGATCATAAAAGCACTACTGAGAGGGGAGGAGGAGAGAGTATGTGCATTCTCATACTTTACTACGATTTCGGAAGTTCTGTAACCACTACAGTAGCAATAAGGGGAATCAGGAAAGAAGTGCCATTGTGATAACTAAAGTTTTAGAAAAGTTACTCTGGTAGTGTCATAAATCGGACAGGGTGAGACATTCTTAGAGGGCTTAACTAACTGTTAAAGGCCATGGGTATAGGCATCCTTCATATTGGGTCATGCATTCTAGGAAGACCAGGGTAAAGAAGAAGTGTAGCCTCTGAAGGGGACAGCTGTTCTAAATCCTAGTTGTTAGGGCTATGGAGATGCTGAACTAGTGTGTGAGTAAAGGCACAGCTGAAAAAATTCTCTTTTTGAAGGTGCAGTGAAGAACTGCTTTGGTGGAGTGATGTGCTTAACTAGAAATACAATACCAGAAATGAAGATGAGTCTGTAGAGACTATAACCGTAATGGCCAGCATTTGTATATTATGTGCTAAGACCGTTCTGTGTATTTTTACATATAATAACATTCCTTGTAACAACCCCGATATAGGCACTGTATGCCCTTTTTGCAGATGAGAAAACAAAGCACAGAGAGGTTAAGTAACTTGCCTAAGGTTGGAAATCAGTAGAGTCAGGAGTCAACCCAGGCAACCTAACCATTATGCAAAACTGCCTTTCAGCAAGGCATATTAAGCCTTTTCTAACATCTTAAGTTGGAGCCAGTCTTTGAACATCTGAACAAAGACAGTTATGAAAACAGAAGATAGGATAGCTCAGGACTTCATATGTTCCTACTGTTCTATATTTGATGTTGGAGAAGCAGCATAGTGAAGTGGTTGAGGATCTGCTGTGGACCCAGATTTAAACCTGAGTTTAAATCCCTTCTCTTCCACTTCCTAGTTAGGGACGTAGGGAGGTTAACCTCAGTTTCCTCAGCTGTACGATGAGGTTAATGGTATCTAGTGCATGAGACAGTTGAGGACTAAATGAGTTAATCCACAGAAGGTGCTTAGAACAGTGAAACAGCACAAAATAAGTTCTCAGTAAGTATCACTTAACTACTTGTTTTTACTATTATATTATCTTTACTATTACTATTTGCTATTATTGATACTCACTTTTGGATTCATTGTTCAACAGGCTTTTTGTTGAACGTAATTTTTTTAATCAGACACATTATAATCCTTGGCATAATAAACTGTTACCATATTCATGATCGTCTTTGACCTTATTTATGTTAAGTAATGTAACAAACACCAGTGAACCCATTGCCCAATCCCAAAGCTGAAACAGACAATAGCTCTACATCTACACGTGTTCCTCTCCTATCGGTTCAGCCTTCTTCCTGTCAATTATGTTCAGTGTAGCTATCCTGAATTTTGTTTTCCCTTGCCTTTTAAAAATAGGCTTATCTCCCATGAGTGTATACCTAAACAATATTTATTCTTAGTTTTTGAACTTCATAAAAAGGCTATCATGCTGCATATAATCAAGAGCTTTTTTCCTCATTAAAAATATTGAATATAGATTGGTCCATATTGTGTAGCCATACAGTAACCATTTGGTAAATGACGGAGATTGGTTCCAGGACCTTAGGAGAGCATACACTAATTTTTAAAGCAACAAGAAAACAAACCATCTCATTAGCCAAAGATAACACAGTTAATAGTCTAGTATACAGTAACAAATTTCCATATATCCCCAAATCTGAGCGTACCCAAGTTCCAAAGTTGGTCCTGTGGAACCCGAGTATACGAAAAGTTGGCCCTCTCTATAAGTGGATTTCACATCCCAAGAATACTGTATTTTTTTATTTGCATTTGGTTGGAAAAAAAATTCATGTATAAGTGGGTCCACAAAATTCAAACCCTTGTTGCTCAAGGGTCAACTGTAATATTAAGTGTAATAGTCTATTGTTTGAAAACCTTATAACTGTTCTCCTAACAATAGGTATTTCATTTGTTCTGTTTTGTTTGCTCTTGGAATTAATGCCACCATGACCATTCTTGTATCATCTGATTACATTTTGTAGACGTTGAATGATACCTAACGTTAATAAACTTCAGACTACTGAGAAAATGGAAGAATATAAATATGAGGGGGAGGAGGGAGGGATAGCATTAGGAGATATACCTAATACTAAATGACGAGTTAATGGGTGCAGTACACCAACATGGCACATGTATACATATGTAACAAACCTGCACATTGTGCACATGTACCCTAAAACTTAAAGTATAATAATAATAATAAATATATATAAATATGAGAAACATCTAGCTCAGAATTTCTCAACTTGAGCACTGTTGACATTTGGGGCCAGTAGTCTTTGTTGAGGATGCCTATCCTGGGCATTATAGGATGTTGAGCATACCTGGCCTCTGCCTCACTAGCACCGTTTCTTCCAATTGGTGACAACTAAATAGGTCTCCAAATGTCCCCTGGGGGGCAAAATCACCACCGGTTGAGAACCACTGCTCTAGGTAGGAAGAATAAAAAGGAAAGAACTTAATCCAAAAAGAAAGAATCTAGGTTCATAGAAAAACAGATTGCTGCTTAGAAAACTAAACATACGTAACTTCCAATTAAGCATATTGTCTTTACAGAAATTTATCAAATATCTAGTAGGCATTATAAAACCTAGTATACTTATATAATGAACCTGTATTGTGGTGGTCCTAGAGATGAGTATTATAACTTCATCCTGGCATTAAAAGGCCTTTTCTGAAATAATTGGATATTTGGCCCAGAGTTTAGTGCTATTCTGCTAACTTTATTAGGAACTATAGATGTTTAACATTGTCACTAACCTTCCCTCTTTATCTGGAAAATCAAAAGGGAGGTATCTGTTTTTAAGGCTGGGTAATGATTGTAGTGAATAGCTCAGACACAACTCTAGAAGTTGCTAAAGAAACAGCTTTTTAACTGATGAATTGCTTATATCCAGTTACTTCTATTTGTTTCTCATTTGATCAATGAATCTGTTTAAAAGACTCACACCTTTAACCAAAAGAGGGCAAAATCTGCCCTTTCTTTATTCCTCTCTTCCTGCTCTTTATTATTTCTTTTTTTTACCTTTTTGTTTTTTGTGGTTTCCATTATCTTACAAAAATATATTTAAAGACTTGCTGTGTGGATTCCTCTTAACCACCATATAAACTACTCTTTTTTCCTGTGCCCAAATGAATTCCCAGATTTTACTCAAAGACCATTTAGAGAGTTTTAAGGAAAACACATGTATTTCATAGAGTTGGGTGAACAAGAGTGATAGATAATGTTATGCAAGGAGAGTTACTGAAATTTGGAGAACTGAAGTTTGTGTGCCAATTTTCAGTGTGAAAAAACAACTGATGTGAAGAAAAGTAAATTCTGTGAAGCTGATGTCTCCAGTGACCTTCGAAAAGAAGTAGAAAATCATTATAAGCTTTCTTTACCTGAAGATTTCTATCACTTCTGGAAGTTCTGTGAAGAACTTGATCCTGAAAAGCCATCTGGTGAGTTGCTCCAGAATCATTCTTGTATTAATGGAAAGAGTAATGTAATAGGAAACCAGCTGGGTGTGGTGGCTCACACTCTGTAATCCCAGCTGAGGCAGGAGGATCGCCTGAGGCCAGGAGTTTGAGACCAACCTGGTCAACATAGTGAGACCTCCACAAAAAAATTAAAAACAAAAACAAAAACAAAAAACTAGACGTGGTTGCATGTGCCTATAGTCCTTGCTACTTAGGAGACTGAGATGGGAGGATCCCTCCTTGAGCTCAGTGGTTTGAGGTCGCAGTGAGCTCTGATCACTCCAGCCTCAGTGACAGAGCAAGACCCCGTCTCTAAAACATACAATAATTGGCCAGGCATGGTGGCTTATGCCTGTAATCCCAGCACTTTGGGAGGCTGAGGCAGGCAGATCACTTGAGGTCAGGAATTCGAGACCAGTCTGGGCAACACAGTGAAACCCTGTCTCTACTAAAAATACAAAATTTAGCTGGGCATGGTGGTGCACACCTGTAGTCCCAGCTACTCGGGAAGCTGAGGCACGATCATTGCTTGAACCTGGGAAGCAGAGGCTGCAGTGAGTCGAGATTGTGCCAGTGCACTCCAGCCTGGGTGACAGAGCAAGACCCTGTCTCAGAAAAAAAAAAAAAAAAAAAAAACCTAACCAAGGATATAAACTGTTCATAGAAAAGGAATATTTTCCAAGATGTTTCTTCTAGTAAGAGAAAATATAGAAAGAAATATAGATTAATGCTATAGTAATGCCACTGTCACCTAGTTTATTGGCAAAGGTAATTTCATCACATTCTGGGGGAATGTGAAGGAAAGCAAGCTCTTTCATGTGTTGCAGGAGTTATAACAGTTCTGCTTCCAAGAACTTGTCTTATGGATTACATAAACTAAGAATTATGTTTGAGGATATTTACTTAAAGAAAAAATGGGAAATGGCTTAAATGCCTACCAATACCACATCTATTCAGTAGATCTTCATTGTTTTAAAAGAATGAAGCAGATTTTTAGGAAATAATAAACTATCATGCCTGAAATATGTTAAGTGAAAAAGAAGAGTGTATACAGTATGCTACCATTCGTATTTTTTTAAAAATAGCATGGGGGAGAGAGAGTACACACATATCCCTGTATACTTTTCTGTGTGCTTATTTTGTCTCTGAAAGGATAAAGAAACTGTTAATGGGCTGTGTTCATTACTTTGCCCTATACTATTTAAATTTTTTAACTAGTAGGCACTGTCATACACTATTGATGGAAATGTATATTGATACATATTCTGAATTTTGCCAGTAGATCAGAACAGAACTGTGTAGCTGTTTCTTTAAAAATAGTCATGCCTTTAGCTGCGCGTGGTGGCGGGTGCCTGTAATCCCAGCTACTTGGGAGGCTGAGGCAGAGAATTGCTTGAACCCAGGAGGCGTTGGTTGCAGTGAGCCAAGATCACACCACTGCACTCCAGTCTGGGTGACAGAGCGAGACTCCGTCTCGAAAAAAAAAAAAAAGTCATGCCTGTATACAAACATTTATTAGCAAAGATGTTCACTGAAACATTTTAGAACAGAAAAAAGAAATAGTAAATATCCCTCAGTAAGAGAATAGATGGGTACCTCTTTATAATGCAGTATTATGCCCTATTAAAAAATCATGTCAAATAACATTGAATAGCATGGAAAAATATTCAGAACATTTAAATGGGACAGGATGGAGGACAAAAGCAGATTACAATACAAAACAACCCTTCTCAGTTTGTTTCATGTTTGTATCTGTTCATGGGGGTGGAGAGTATGGAAATTTGTTACTATATAATAGACTATTAACTGTTATCTTTGGCTAATGAGATGGATGGTTTTAGTTTTCTTCATGCTTTAAAAATTAGTGTATGCTCTCCTAAGCTTCAGTTAAGCTGAACTATTTTTCCTGTCAAGTTATCTCCATGCTTCTGTTCATGTTATTACCTCTTCCAGGAATTTTTTTGTTTTCTTCATCCTTGCCTCCTTATAAAACTGGGTCCTGTCTGGGGTGCTTCCCTCCATCTTAGAAGTAAGGACCCATTTGAAGTTATGCATTGTACACTTGCACAGACTTCATGTCTTTGTGGTTTATGAACGCTCCCTGTCTGTGATCTGTGAATAGAGAAGGAAGATGGAGTCATCCAGGGTTAGGGTTGGCCAAATAGATTGTCAAAGAGTCAGGGGAATCTGGTGTGATTAGCTGAGGTAGAGGAAAGGGGATAGAAATGTTTTTTACCTTTTTTTTTTTTTGAGACAGAGTCTCACCCTGTCACCCAGGCTGGAGTGCAATGGTGCAATCTCGTTTCACTGCAACTTCCACCTCCAGGGTTCAAGTGATTCTTGTACCTCAGCCTCTCCAATAGCTGGGATTACAGGCGTGAGCCACCACACCCGGCTAATTTTTGTATTTTTAGTAGAGACGGGGTTTTGCCATGTTGGCCAGGCTTGTCTCCTCCTGACCTCAGGTGATCAGCCCGCCTCAGCCTCCCAAAATGCTGGGATTACAGGTGTGAGCGACCACACCTGGCCTGTTTTTTTACTACTCTTAATCCACACATTTTTGCTGTCTTTCTCTCCCTTAACCTGTGTGTACTACAAGTATTTGAGGCTAACTGCAGTGTGGTAATGGGCCTATAGGAATACAAACCAGTCTTGCTTTGGCCAAAATAAGAAACAACAGGAATGTCTGAAATGTTAGGCTAATTCAGTGGTAAATTTAAGAGGAAATCCTAAATGTAAATACCACTTTTCCTGTTACTCTGACTTCTTTTCCATTGAATGTTTATAACTGACATCTTCACACATAACTCAAGATTTTCTTTTAGTTTAGAAACTTTTTAAAGACAATTGCTTAGAAATAGTTTACTAAATAAAAGCATTATTTCCTACCTGTCTCCAGAAAGTATTGTCTAAATTTATTTTCTTTATAGATTCACTTTCTGCAAGCCTTGGACTTCAATTAGTTGGTCCTTATGATATCCTTGCTGGAAAACATAAAATGAAGAAAAAATCAACAGGCCTGAATTTTAACCTTCACTGGAGGTTTTACTATGATCCTCCTGAGTTCCAGACCATTATTATTGGAGATAATAAAACTCAGTACCACATGGGGTATTTCAGGTAAAGGATCTTTTCTTCGCCTCTAAAATACAGCTGCTGTCCTGCTAATGAGGATAAATAGTTATTCACTGGCCTCACCCAAGGTGAAAGGCATATTTTCCCCTGTTGGTGGATATATGAGCCATCTGTTGTTCTTGCTGTTACCGTTTTAACCTTCCCTAGGATGGGTAAACTCTTTAGGTTTAATCTCACTGGTTTTTCCTTTCCTTGTAAACTTTTTTTCCCTTTTGGGTTCAGAAGAGCTCTTTTGGCCCAAGAAAGATAATTTAGAGCAGCTGTGCTTAATAAGCCGTGTGCTTCCAGGTGCCAGAGTGGCAACTGGTAGTTAAGAGTGGTCTCTGGAGTCACACTGGTCCTCTTGTTTATTATCTGTGTGACCCTGTATCATTAGTGACTGTGACTTTCTGTGACTCGGTTTCCTGTCTTGTAACAATAGGGATAACTGTACATACCTGATAGGAATATTATAAGAATTAAATGAATGCATGCAAAATACTTAGAAATAGAGAAACTCCAGGAGGAAAATACTTGTCCGCTTGTACCAGTAGAAATGCTATCCTTTAAAGTGAAGATTAAATGTAAGGTAATAGAAGGAACGTGCCCAGGAAGAAGTGTTGTAGTACAGCAGAATGCACATGCGGCTAGGAATTGAATTATACTGTAGCCAAGGTCCTAACTTACTAGGTCCTTGGCTGAGTAATTTAACCTCTCGGTATTTGTTTCCTCAATTTTAAAATAAAAGGTTTGGTTATATACGTGAATAGGATCCTTTCATCTCTAATGTTTTACAATCCTTTTTCTTGTTTTTCGTTTTTTTTTTTTTTTTGTATTTGAATATAAAAGCAACTAGGTCCTAAGAATCTTAGTTTTAGGTTCCATTATATAAGATTTATCATAGATATTCCTAAGAAACTTGGAGCTTAAAACTGGCAAATTTGTTTGAATTTTTCAAAAAATGCCCTTATAAAAAAGGCATCAACCTAGATCCTTGGGAGGGACCTGGCTTTCCTTTTTAAAAGATATTTTACTGAAGAGCTGATGAAAAATGACTAGTGTGGGGTTAGCAGATCGAATAATTTGAAGTAGACCATGCAGTATTCCTACCACTACAATGTAATCATCCTATTTGTGACAGAGAAAGGGAAAAAAATGTAATAATAGGACGATGTACCTATAATTTGAATAATTTTGAGCTATTGAAATGTCTTTGTAATTTTCACAACTGTTGTCCATTGTTTGAGGATGCTACCTACTAAACTGAAAACATTCATTCCATATCTGCTACATATACACCAGCAACAGTATAAATTTAAGCCTAACTTTGCAATATTTATAATACTTTAGTGATGGAATTTTTTAACATGCAGTATGTAAATGTGCAGATTTTATGCGTGTTGACAAAATTTTTCAGCTTGCAAAATGGGACTGCAATATTACATTTTTCACTTAAACAATTTTTTACATCTACGTTGTTGCTTTCTAAAATGAATGTGAATGCCATCTTTTATGACTGCAACTTGCCTTTTCCATTACAGAAATTTTTGTTTGATGTAATCAATAAATTTTGGTATGATTAAAAAAAAAAAAGGGCCTCCAAAAAGGAAAAAAAATAGGTGTAAATTGTTGTCTGTAGACCTGATATCCCACTTGCCTGATAATATAAATTATGGGCAGCTAAATTTTTAATGTCTTTTGCTTACACAGGGATTCTCCTGATGAATTTCCTGTATATGTTGGTATAAATGAAGCAAAGAAAAATTGTATAATTGTTCCAAATGGAGATAATGTATTTGCTGCAGTCAAGTAAGAATATTTTAATTTCTCTTATATTTGTTTACAATGTTTATACTACATTAGTCCATTACAAAGGGGGTTTGAGGGGCTGGGCACAGTGGCTTACACCTGTAATTCCAGCACTTTGGGAGGCCGAGGTGGGCAGATCGCTTAGGTCAGGGGTTCGAGACCAGCCTGGACAACATGGGGATACCCCATCTCTACTAAAAATACAAAAATTAGCTGGGGGCATGGTGGCACACACCTGTAATCCCAGCTACTCAGGAGGCTGAGTCAGGAGAATTGCTTGAATGCAGGAGGCGGAGGTTGCAGTGAGCCGAGATTGCGCCACTGCATTCCAGCCTGAGTGACAGAGTGAGACTCTATCTCCAAAAAAAAAAAACAAAGCGGATTTGAGACAAGCCCATAATTGTAGATTTCTAGAGATAATTTCCATGACTTTTGCAGGTAGTCTTATCTATACTGTTATTTTGTCACTCTTCACCAAAAAAATACACCTCTTATGTAACTATTTTACTTAATGAAAATAATACTTGACCTCAGGTGTTCCATGGCAACATCAACAGTTTTGTTAGACATCTGATTTTAAACACTTGTTAAGAGTTCATTTCTTATGTATGGTTCAAACAGAAAGGCTTAATAAAGTAAAAAGAGGTGGTCATAAAATCCTTAGAAGGGTTGAGGGAGCAGGCTGAGCTTCCAGGAATGACAGTTGTGTGGCTCACAGTGGATTTTGTCTCTGCCACCATCAGGGAGCTGGGAAATTGAGAACTGCTGCCACAATGAGTGGCTCTAGGACCACATTATCTTTGGTATAATCTGGGCCAGGTAAATGGATGCCCTACTCTTTGCCTCTCAGCCCCCGTGAAGCTAAGAACCAGGTGCTGGGATCTCAGCTACAGCTGCTGCAGAACCATCAGATGCCTCTACAGCTGTGCTCATTGATGGAGATCGTGGAAGCACAGCCTCCACCTGGTATCTCTTCTGCCTCTGAGATTTCAAAGTATTGCAGCTGCTTGGAAGAAGATAGGTCCCATGTGGAGCCTGAGCTAAAGAGTAGTATGGGAAATGCAGTGAACTTTCATGGGGAAGGGGTTGGAATAGAGGTGAGTGAGCCAGTCTGTGCTATATCAGCCACAGACATGACTCGAAGCCATTTTATTTGTCAGCGGCTGTGTAGTTTGCCTTGTAATGAAGAAAGCAAACTTTATCACTTCAAATACAAGTAGATTATCTTTTCTTTGACCTCTTTTAGTACTGTCTCTTTAAAGGGCTGTTGTTCCCTGTGATTTGATCATACAAATTTGCAGTAAAGCGAATTCAAACTAAATCAACCTACTACAACCCCTGGACTATGCTACGTACATCCTGGTGTATCTACAAGGCAGCTACATTGTAGATGTCCAAAAATGTTCTTTCTTTTCTAATACCTCTCAGTTTCCTATAAAATGTTACTTGGTATTTGTAATTTATAACTTCTTTTCAACTCTTTGGATTTATCATTCAATTTAAATTGGTGCCATCTTTATTAGAAACTCTTGTTGTTTTCTTGCTTATTGTCTGTCTCTTGCACTAGCATGTAAGTTCCACGAGGGCAGAGGGTTTGTTTTGTGCACAGTATCTGCCCCATACTAGATGCTCCATAAATATTAATTCTATAAATACCTTGGCATGTAAAAACACCTAATTTTTTCAGGCTGGGAAACATAGTGAGACTGTCTCTTTTTAGAAAAACAAGCCTAACTTTTCATTTGTGTTATTAGTCATGTTTGAATCTTTTTTAAAAAAAAAGATAACATAATAGTGGTCATGTAACATAACCCAAGACTCTTCTGGTATCTTTTTTTTTTTTTTTAAGCTAATTGGAGAACATAGACAATGAAAAAGAAAAAAAAAATACATGGGTGATATTTATAACTTAGGCGAAGATCAGCAAGTGAGTATTTGAGGAACTACCTCCAATAATTTATCTCAAACAGGGGTAAAAAATTACCTGAGATATAACTATTTTAGTACTTTTAAAGTATTATAACGGTTTTAGTTTTTTAGGTACTACCTCCTTAAATCAGCTAACCAGAACACTTAATTTCTTTATATATTTTAAAATTTATTTTTATGGCAGACTGAATAAGGTCTTTCAAGGCATACCTTTGATCAACACATTTTTATCTTTAGTTATTATTAAATCTTGTGTCTGCAAGATTTAATAGTAACTAAAGAAATGCAAATTTAGCCAGCAAAGTGTTTTTTAAAGGTTAAAGAATGGTAATAACCAATGATGGTTAGGGTATAAGAACCCTTACTGATGTGTTAATTGGTAAAACTTTTGTAGAAAGCAGTTTGAAAAATGTTTAACCAACCATATTCTAAGATTTCTTAATAGGTGACATTGTCAGGTACTATGTGAAGTACACATTTATACCCTTAAGTTAGCAATTTCACTTCTAGCTGTTTATTAAAGGGATTTTGGACAGGTACAGAAATATGTGTATTACAGATTGTTTATCAAATGAAAAATTGGCAACATATCCAGCAATAGGGAAGATTAGGTAAATATAAACTATCCATATACTATAATACTTTGGTATTGATTTGTTGAATTTGTTATGAAGTGGGCAAATAACAATAGTGTAGAATGATTCCATTTCATACTGTCTAATGCATATGGAAGTAAACATAATTCTTAACTAACTTTGAACAACAAAGGAATGATTTTTTTTTTCCTTCTGCCTTATTTATTTTCCTAAAATAACTGGGGTAAATAGTTTTGACCTTGGGTCAGGGACCCTTAAGGTCAAAACTATTTGTGATAATAAAATGTTATTTTTGCACCAATGGCACAAAGTAAATAGTGGATAATACTGTTGTCACCTTGGCAGGAATCAAGATAGTGCCACCAGGGTAGCAGCAGTCATTGCATTATTCACAGCAGTAACATGCAAATGTATTTAAAAATGTTTGTGATGGAGCCAGGCATGGTGGCTACTCGGGATGTTGAGGTGGGAGCATTGCTCGAGCCCAGGAGTTCAAGTTCATCCTAAACGACATAGCAAGACCCTGTGCCTGAAAAACGTCAGTAATGGACTATACATGTATTAGATGTCTACCATTGAGTTCATCTCTTTAACATTCTGTGATGAAATAGGAAATACATAGAAAGCGTTTCTCATACTGAAGTACTGTGGTTTGTCTCAAGGGAAAAAAAAGCCCTTGTATGATTGAATTTTGAGATGAACTTTTCCCCACTTTTAGAAAGAGTGACTCATTGACTGTGTGCCTGTCAAGATTCCCTTTGGTTTTCTGGCTAGAAAGCTCACCCATTTCCAGTTGCTAAGAGTCAGTTCAGTGGCAGAGCCACCAGGGACAAGTAAGACTCTTGGGGGTGCTTTGACCCTGCCTACCTGGGAGCACACTTTTCCCTTCCCTGATGACCTGGGATGGTGGCCAGGCCATGCCCTTGCTGTCGCTGGGCAGTGTCCTTTTGGAAAGGGAGCTGCCCCAGGCTTTAGTGCAGCTGCCAACCCTGTTAGGCCCGGCCTCTCGAGGCCTCTTCCGACTTCAACGGTCACACACCCCCAAAGATCCTCTCACCCATGGTGGTTGCTGTGCATGGTTCTGTCTGTCCGTGCACCTATGCACACACCCCACCCCACCACCCTACTCTGAAATTGGCGAGTGAGTTGAGAGCCAGCTCTGTGGGGTCATCATGCAGCCATGGTTGTGCCTGTCCTTCATGGTGGTCTTTCAGGTTATCTTGGCAACATGTACGTTGCTTTTCTTTTTTTTTCTTTTTTGCTTTTATTGTACAGTCAGTACTATAAAATTTCTCTTTGAGTTTTATACCTTTGTAGCATTTTAGATGACATTGTGTTTGTACTTTGTTGTGTAGAGTGGAAGAATTGTGTTGAGTAAACCCAAGATTGGAATGCAAAAAAAAAAGAGTGACTCATTGACAAACTGGTTATTTGGGTCTAGGTACTGGCAGAAATTCTCTCAAATGAACCAAAGAAAACAACTGACTATATTTTTTGTCAGTGATAAAATTCAGGGTTTCAAATAAAAATTAGATTGAGAAACTTGTAATACCACTGTGAGCGCAATAGCTTTTTTTCATAATGTTATGTAATGAATTTGATATATAAGTTTCAACACTTACATCTATGTAACTTAGTAAACCACTATTTCCAAAGGGCCATTGCATGATGCCATATAACATGCATGGGTACAAGTTCATTTGCGTTGAAGACATTCTAATGGATTTAAAGTCACAGCACAAAATGTTCACGTTCATGGTTATGGCTTCAGTCGCACATCACACCTTATCTTTAAGCATCACACAGTAAAGTGTTAGAGTAGGTTTCGGCAGAGACAAAAACTTACAGAGATAGTCATAATAATGTCATATGTATGGGAAGGCAGCTACCAAGTGCCTTCAATAGTGGCAGAGGTAAAAGAGGATATTTTATGTGGGCTTTGATGAATGCCTAAGAACTTACTAGAAAGAATGGGAAGAAGGATGTTTTAGGTAAGGGAGCAGTATGTGTGTGAAAGTGTGAAAATACGTGGCACAGGGTACTTGAATGGCTATATTGCCGTGCCAGAGTGTTGAGGAAGACTGTAAAGATCGATTGATTCACATAGGACTGACATGATCAAATCTGTATTTTATGGTTGATATAAACATACCCTCTAGACATACAGCTGGTAATAATTGAAGGTAAGATTTAGTGTAACTGTGTGCTGTAATCAGAAGTTAGATTTTGATGGCTTGGGTTTCTGTGGCATTTTAATCTACCAGTTCTACTGGTAATTCTACTGGTTTAATCTATTAGCTCTCTCAACTTGGGTAAGTTGACTATCCTCTGTGCCTTTTTTTTTTTCCTGATAAGTACAATGAAGCTAAGACTAGCACCCACTATAAATGTTCTAACTCCCTAACAGTGTTGTAGGGAATACTACAAACTCTCAGATGTTGGCAGTGAATAGAAGTGAGTTTCTTCCTAGGAGTTGTTACTCCCTCAACTTTCTTCCTGGGAGTCTGGCACACCCTTGCCGCTCTTCATTTTACTCCTGACCTTTTATATTGATGGCAAAAATCTTAACCTGTTTATGACAAAATATAAAATTATTTCCATAAGTGGCATTAACATGATATATATTCACATACTTTTGAGAACTACTTTGGATTATGCTTTTGTATAAGCTTACAAAGTAGCTTTGCTTTCCTTTTGTGTTTTCTAAATTTTTCTTAACACAAACTTCAACATTAAAAAAAAATCTATTGACCTTTAGTGTTATAATAGTGTCCTGTCTCTTTAAAAATGAAAAAAAAAAAAAAAAGGCCGGGGGCAGTGGCTCACGCCTGTAATCCCAGCACTTTGGGAGGCCAAGGCAGATGGATCACCTGAGGTCAGGAGTTCGAGACCACCCTGGCCAACATGGGGAAACCCTGTCTCCACTAAAAATACAAAAATTAGCTGGGCGTGGTGGCATGTACCTGTAATCCCAGCTACTCGGGAGCCTGAGTCAAGAGAATCATTTGAACCTAGGAGGTGGAGGTTGCAGTGAGCTGAGACCCTGCCACTGCACTCCAGCCTGGGCAACAAGAATGAAACAACATCTCGGAAAAAAAGACAGTTTTTTTTTTTTTTTTTTTTTTTGAGGCAGTCTTAGGCTGAAGTGCAGTGGCACGATCTAGGCTGACTGGTTGGCTGCAACCTCTACCTCCCGGGTTCAAGTGGTTCTTGTACCCCAGCCTCCCGGGTAGCTGTGAATACAGGTGCATGCCACCATGCCCAGCTAATTTTTGTATTTTTGGTGGAGACAGGGTTTCACTATGTTGGCCAGGTTGGTCTCCAACTTCTGACCTTGAGTGATCCGCCCACCTCGGCTTCCAAAAGTACTGGGGTTACAGGCATGAACCACCACGCCTGGTCCCTGAAAATATATATATATATTTTTTTGAGACGGAGTCTTGCTCTGTGGCCCAGGCTGGAGTGCAGTGGCGCGATCTCAGTTCACTGCAAGCTCTGCCTCCCGGGTTCACGCCGTTCTCCTGCCTCAGCCTCCCAAGTAGCTGGGACTACAGGCGCCCGCCATCACGCCCGGCTAATTTTTTGTATTTTTAGTAGAGAGGAGGTTTCACCATGTTAGCCAGGATGGTCTTGATCTCCTGACCTCATGATCCGCCCGCCTTGGCCTCCCAAAGTGCTGGGATTACAGGCGTGAGCCACTGCGCCTTGCCTGAAAAATTTTTTTGATGTCTACTTTTTTTTGATGTCTACTTTTTTTTTCTGTTAGGTCAGACTTCTCCAAAGTAGTATGCCATATCTTAGTATCAAGTGATACAGTTTAAACCTAGACTGATCTCAGCTTTGCAAATACCCCTTATACTTTTATTGTAGACATTAGAGTACTAATATAAATTTGAATCGTATTTGCTCTTTCTCTGACTGGCAGTTTTTTTATGAATATTGCTTTTCTCTTAGTTGAAGAAAACTATTAGGGATTTTGAGAGAAGTGTTGGTAATTATTCTGTGGACTTATTCTTGTATGGAATTTGACATTTTTACCTTGGCTCAACTTCCAAAGGTCTTTGTACTTAGTACAGTGGCCTGCCACATAATGCGGACTTTTACTTCTTTTTCAGATTATTTTTGACGAAAAAACTTAAAGAAATAACGGATAAAAAGAAAATCAATCTCTTGAAAAACATAGATGAAAAACTCACAGAAGCAGCCAGAGAATTGGGGTATTCGCTTGAACAGAGAACCATGAAGATGAAACAGAGAGATAAGAAAGTATGATTTCAACCTGTTGGTCTCTGTTTTGCTATAGCATATTTTTTTCCCCTCTTGATTCCTTCCCATCTCTACTTTACCCCTCTCTTCCCTAGTCCTATCTTAAGAACTGGATGCTGTCCCTTAGGGATGTTAGGAGGATGGCACTGAAAGAGGATGGCACTGAAACAGGGGTCAGATGGCTCCTTTGGGTTGGTACACTGATTGAATTGCGCAACTGGTGATATCACTGCTGTGGTTGAATAACTCATGCCAGCATTTACCACTCTTTTAATCTTGTTTACCATTTAATCACTTCATAAAGTTAAGTGAAAGCTGCTTTGTACATAATGAAATTTACATACATACATTTTCTCCAGTAAACGTGTATATAAGCAGTGCTCCTTTCTTTTTTCTTATTAATCCTGTCATTTCCTTTTGCATCTCTCCTAATGTCTGCAATATGAGGGGAGTATTCTGTAAAGGAGCAAATACTTGTTAGTGTTGGATTCTTTTGGTTTTTCAGCTATAGATTTCAGAGTAAGTTAATGACAAGCTGGAAGATTTCTGGTTTGGAGTAAATGAGAATTCTATAGGAGTTTGTTCTTATGGCCTCTGGGGAAAAAACAAAAACAAAAAAAAAATTTGTCACTGGAATGAGGGCTCCCCAGTCTCCTCCAGCCTCTCACCATTTGTCTGCCCATGCTGGTTCATCTGAATGTTCTAAGCTAAATGGAGAACTTGTTATTCCTTAATAAACTAGCACTGGTAATGAAGTACCTTAGTCTACTTAGGCATTAAATCCTACTTCAGTTCCTTCTCTGATCTTGATTCAGCTGCAGGGGTGATATTTGTATCAAGCTGTAGGCACTCTTTAGTCCTATAGACTGGAAAGTTTCTTAAAACATACATTTTAATGAAACCCATTACAATATGGCATTTTAAATATTAAGATTTTATATTGCCATTTACCTTTCTGGTTATCACAGGAAGCTTCTTCCACTTTGTGACTAGGAGGAAGGGTAGCATTTGTAACCTAGTTAATGTATTTCTAATTTGTTTTGACTAAAGTCTGAGCATCCGTACACATAATAGCTGTTAGCAAATTATTTAATCAGTCTTTTTTTATTTTTCTACCACAAGCTATGATTTATTTCAGAGGAGATTTTCTTAATTCTTCCCCATAAAGAAGATATGATTGAGGTTTAAATTTCATAGATATTTTTGTCCTAGACCCCTCCCCTATGAAGTTTCATTTTAGTATTTGTTTTTTATACAAAAACAGCGGGTAAAAACAAAGACAAAAAAGAACTTTCAAGACAATCATGTTTTTAATCCTCCCCTGTTAATGACTATACTTTCAAACCCTTTTCTGTTATATGCAAGGTTGTTCTTTTATTGTTTTTGTGAGATCTTCATTGAATTCATATTTTTCTACTGAAGAATTCAATTCCACTAGTATATGTGAGTTAGTGGCTTTGTCCTTGTGTGTGAGCGTAAGCATATTTCCACTCTAGTATGATAGAGCACTGTGCAGCACACTAGAAATCAGTGTTTGTATACTGATAGTAACTTAGCATACTTTGGAATGCAGAGTCTTTATGAGTTATATCATTTGACTCCCTACAACAAATCTGCAAAGTTGGAATTATCCTATTTTATAGATGAGTAAATTGAGGGTTGTAGAGGTTTTGTGTCTTGTCCAAAATCTTAAATGACACATGTAAAACCCAACTTCATATTTTCCATATTTAGCATTCTTTCCACCCCATCTTCTTACTAATTGGCTCTCTGCCACTTCACCTTTTTCATACCTGGATTTCTTCATAAGGAACGTTGGTTAAATGATGCGTAAAATGATGGTGTGGCACTCCATCCACCTGTGATCCCATGCTTCAGGATGTCACCCACCCCTATACAGCTTTCCTAAATTTGTAATCTTATTCTTCTTAATTTCTTAATAAAATTACAATTCTGATGACTTCTTAATTGATTCCTCTTCATGGATAATTAGTACAGGTAATCATCTGTGAAAAATCTGAACATATTACCATCATTCTTTATGTTGTTCAGCCTGAGCTGGCAACTATAGCACTGCTGTCTTTTTCTTTCATTATCAGTGCTTTATGTCCTGCTTTTTACACTTATGAATATGGTATGTTTATCATTTCATATTGCCAATTTAAGATCTACCTCATAATTTTGAGCGGCTGCAGAATACTGTGCTTATGGTCAAAGTTTGGGTTGCTTAAGATTTTTCACAAACACAATCCTGCCATAGATATCCTTTTATACCTTTATTCTCATACTTATCTGGTTATTTTTTTAGAAGAAATTCCTAGACGTAGTATTGCCAGGTCCAAAGTAGTTTGTGTGTGTGTATGTGTGTTTGTAGTTTTTCTTTGCTTGTTTCTAATTTTGGGGGGTTTTCTTTAGTCTTTTTAGTTTTTTCCATGCTGGTAGGTATAAAATTCTGCAGTTTTAATTAGCATTTCTTTAATTATAAAGGACGTTAAATACTTTTCTCTGTTGGCCATTGTATTTTTTTTTAACTGCCTGAACTCTGCCCATTTCTCTATCAGGGTTAGAATTAGTCTTTTTCTTACATGTGTTCTAATTTGGATGTTAGTCTTTTCCTTTGTTAGACTCCCTTATAGTTTAAAGACATTAATTTTTATTTACTGTTACATTTTGCAGATATATTTTATCAGTTAATTTGTCTTGTGTACTTGATTTCACTGGATAGACTTTTTATTTTTATATAGTCAACTCTTCTCTATCACAAAATTATTTTTTAAAATTTACCTTCGAGTAGTTTTATGGCTTTATTTTTTATTTATTTTATTATGCTTTAAATTTTAGGGTACATGTGCACAACGTGCAGGTTAGTTACATATGTATACATGTGCCATGTTGGTGTGCTGCACCCATTAACTTGTCATTTACATTAGGTATATCTCCTAATGCTATCCCTCCCTCCTCCCCCCACCCCACCACAGGCCCCAGTGTGTGATGTTCCCCACTCTGTGTCCAAGTGTTCTCATTGTTCAATTCCCACCTATGAGTGAGAACATGTAGTGTTTGGTTTTTTGTCCTTGTGGTAGTTTGCTGAGAATGATGGGTTCCAGCTTCATCCATGTCCCTACAAAGTCCATGAACTCATCCTTTTTTATGGCTGCATAGTATTCCATGGTGTATATGTGTATGGCTTTATTTTTACATTTAATTCTGAAATCCAGCTGCAGATTATCTTGATAGAAAGATTAAGATAGAAGACAATGACTTCATTTTTTTCCCAAGTGGTAAGCAGTTGTCTGATAACTTCCTTTGAATAATCTGCCCTTTCTGGCAGCTTAATAAAGGATAATGAAAGAAGCAAGAGACTGGGAGAATAGGGAGATTAGAGAGAAAAAAATCTTTAAGATATAGAGACTTAGGTGAGAGGCCTTTAAAATTGGAGTTTGGTTTTTGGGTTGTGTCCTTCCTCTGCCTTGGAAACTTTTCATTGAATTGCACAAAGAAGTGGAATATTTGTACAGATGTTTTGCTAAGGAAAGACCTAAAAATAATGTCACTAACATGAGCTAAAGGAAGAATGGAAACTGGAAGGGTTATGGTGGTAGTTGTAGTTGGGCCTGTTTTTGTCTTTGAAGACTACCACTTAATAAAAGCTCACTGGTTATGTGATTTGCCTCCATAAAGGACACCACAAACCTAGAAACTGCCCTACTTTTGGGAAGTTTGCAGAGAAGCCTAAATATTCCAGGTAAAAATAGGGGGGTCTGAATTTGGCAGGATGGATGAGAGGAGTTCTGTCCTACCATATCTTCTTGCTGACAAGAACTATTTGTTACTCTTTTTCTTTTAGACCCAGGTTCCTCTGTGCTTTCTACCAGAAGGTACTTTGACCTTAGAGGAAACCGATATTTTGGCTTGCCTTCTAGGATGTATTGGGTTCTTCCTTAACAAATCAGGATGCAGACTTCCAAGTGACTGGCACAATTAAGAAAAGCCAATTATTTCACTGTTCTGTGATTACTTCAACTGTTTAACTTTTAGCTAATTTTCAAGAAAAAAATAGTGTTAAATTTTTACCCTGGAGTCCAAATTTACTGAAATAAAATGTGATTGAATGTTACATTTTGGCAGAAATGTTGAGGGTTTATGTATTTGGGGATTTTTTTTTTTGATGTCTGCTTACCATGATTACATTTTATTCTTTTCTTTAATGTAGGTTGTGACAAAGACCTTTCATGGTGCAGGCTTGGTTGTTCCAGTAGATAAAAATGATGTTGGGTACCGAGAGCTCCCTGAAACAGATGGTAATGTATTTCATATGTAAACATGTGCATATATGTTAATGCACATGAATAAAGGTTTTACTTATATTGGGAAGTAGGTATGTCCATACACCTTTTCTGACACAGTCGCTAGACCTTAGTAATAAAGAGTAAGCTTAGGTTTTAGAGTCAGTCATTCCTGAATTAAAACCGAGTTCATAGCTGTGTGGCCTTGAACAAATTATTTAACCCTGTGAAATCTTGTCTTTTTCATCTGTAAAATGAAGCTAATCATATGCACTTCATAAAGGAATTTGGGGTGTAAACAAGTATTAAAATACTTAACAAAATGCTTGCCTCAGTGTTCAAAATTCAGTGGTTTTTTTTTTTTTTTTTTTTTTTTTTTTTTGAGACGGAGTGTTGCTCTGTAGCCCAGGCTGGAGTGCAGTGGCGCAATCTCAGCTCACTGCAACCTCCGCCTCCCAGGTTCAAGCGATTCTCCTGCCTCAGCCTCCCAAGTAGCTGGGATTATAGGCACCCACCACCATGCCCAGCTAATTTTTGTATTTTTAGTAGAGATGGGGTTTCAGAATTTTAACCCATTGCCTGCTTCTTGGGAACTATTTCGGAACCTTTGACATTACAGTCAACTTGCAAAGTAGTAATTATTGAAATTGTGTTTTTATGGTTCTTTGTGAACATTTTTTCATCTGCCTATAAAATGATTTAGCTTTCAGAAGCCCAAGATCCTGAACTACGTCATCTGTAAGTATAAAAACACTTTGAAAATGGACCACTGCACATAATCTAGTTATTGCTACATTAAACATCGAGAATTAAAATCGCTTCTCAACTCTTTTCCCCTTGTCTCCATTCCCTTATCGTGAACAGCCCTGCTGGTATTCCTTTATTGATCATCCTCTTCTGGGGGGATAAAACTTAAAGGGAAATCAAACTTAGCATCTTCTCAAAGAACCACATATTCCTGCCCAACGCACGTATTTGGCCGTCTGTTTTTCAGAACAGAACTAACTAGCCTTGGTAGTTACCAGTCTCTGGGGTTGTGACCTGGACATCTGCATTTAAACCAGTTCTCTAAAGCAGTTCTTCTCAAATTTTACTGTGCAGAGTCTCCAGCCAGTAGGTAGAGATGTCTTAGATGGCAGCTATTCATACGGACCTGTTTTTGCTGTACCCCTGCCACTTAGAGGAGTGCCATAGGGAAGACGAATGTGGCTGAGCTGTCCAGTGTGATGGCCACTGAGTGCCTCACAGGTGGCTCCTGCAACAAAATTTGTAACTCGTATTTATTTTTTACCTTTTTTTTTTTTTTTTTGTGACAGGGTCTCACTCTGTCACCCAGGACGGAGCGCAGTGGTGCAATTAACCTGTCTCGGCCTCCCGTGTAGCTGGGACTACAGGTGTGCACCACCATGCCTGGCTAATTGGTGGGTTTTGTTTTTGTTTTTGTTTTTGTCCTGTAGAGATGGGGTCTCACTCTGTTGCCGATGCTGGTCTCGAACTCCTGGGCTCACGTGATCAACCCACCTCGGCTTCCCAAAGTTTTGGGATTATAGGCATGAGCCACTGAACCTGGCCTGTAATTTTGTATAATTTTAATTAGTTTAAGTTTGTAAATTAAAACAGGATTAAATGTTTCTTACATTGATTATATGTTGACATAATACTATTTTGGAAATATGGGTTAAATAAAATATCTTAATTTCACCTGTTTTTTGTTGTTGTTGTTGTTGTTGTTTTAGCTCCTTCTCCTGCCCCACCTGTTTCTTTTTTCATGTGGATACTGGAAACAATGTAACCCACACTGTATTTCTCTTAGACAGGCTGATCTGTCCTATATCTCCTCTTTGAAGCCAGAGTCAATTAGTCTCTGATGGGACCATTGTGGGCACTAGCTACTGGTCAGTCTTCTGCTTCTACACTAAGTCATCTTCTCTTCGTGTCTCTGCTCACAGAGAGAGCTTTAAAAAGCATGATTACTATCTCGTTTGGGAAAGGTTGCGCACATTTGTTGTAGAGATGGGCAGTCTCTAAAGCTTTTGGGGTGATGGATGTTAAATTGTAGTGCCCTGGAGTAAAGCCTGTTACCCTGCGGTAGTTGTGGTTCTGGGGTTTTATATCCAAGTCTACTATTCTAGGCATTAGATCCTTCTGTATTTAATTAGTTTTGAAGTGGTAGCAAAACATTAAGACTGAAGGACCTAATCTTCTTGCTCTTGCCAGTGTCATTTGCCAAGAGGTATAACTGACTGGCAGTTTGTTAATGTGACAATGATTAGCAAATCACAACTAAGTTTGTTCTTAACCCTTTGAAGCTTCTCACAATAACGCTTTAACTTAGCAAATAAGATACGTTTTATTGAGCAATTCTTAAATGTCAGTGTCATGATTCACTTTAACAAGTGATGTATTTAATTCTCACCCAACTCTTTATTGTAGGTCTTATTCCCATGTTCACAAAGGAAATAGACTCAGGGTGCTTAGCATTAGTCAGTAAGGGCTCTGGTTTTCTTTTTTTCTTTCTTTCTTCTTTTTTTTTTTTTTTTTTGAGATGGAATTTTGCTCTTGTCACCCAGGCCGGAGTGCAATGGTAGGGTGTCAGCTCACTGTAACCTCCGCCTCCCAGGTTCAAGTGATTCTCCTGCCTCGGCCTCCTGAGTAGCTGGGATTACAGGCACCCACCACCATGCCCAGCTAATTTTTGTATTTTTAGTAGAGACAGGGTTTCAACCATGTTGATCAGGCTGGTCTCGAACTCCTGACCTCAAGTTATCTACCTGCCTTGGCTTCCCAAAGCACTGGGATTACAGGCATGAGCCACCACGCCCGGCTGAGGGCACTGGTTTTCATACTTGGTTTTCTGACTGTAGAGTGCATACTACTATCCGAAGTAAGAAGAGTTGCCTGCCTAGTTGCCTGATTTTTACCTTGACAGAACTACTGTAGCTTAATTTAAGTATTCTAGTTGATAGTAGTGGCAGGCATATAGTAAGAATTCAGCAGTGAAACTCCTAACTCATTAAATTGAGTATTTTGAGTAGAAACATTTAAGTCATCATTTTTGAATAGTTAACTTAAGGCTTCACTCATGTTCTTTAAGTTTGGGTTTCAGTTAAATGAAATTTCTGTAGAATGTTTTATTGCTGGAAGAACATATTTTTCCTTGTACTGATGGTGAGCTGAATATTTTCATCTCTGTTCTTCAGTGTTTTTCTAGCTTAGTAATTTGCATAAGTTGCTTATTCTTTTTAGTCCATATGTGACTTGCCAGGTATAAAAATAGAAAATAAGATACTGGAAAGCGATAAACTTTAAATTCTTCACTTCCATACCCACCCTGATTTGTAGTGGCTGACTGGAGCACAGCGAGAGAGATTCTAAGGGTCCCAGTCAATCAGTTACACCCACAATTACAGGGAGGAACCACTTATTTTCCATCCTTAAGGAGGTTTTTGGAGAAAGCTTCATCTGTTTTCTTGAAATGATCAGCACTGATTTTTCTGAAGAAAGGAATGTCATGAAGCTCATGTAAAATAATTTAATTTGTAAAAGGTTTCAAACCAACAAATATGTCACTACTGTTTATAGATAGTTAGAAACGTAGGTGGTGCAGTTTGCCATTCGTTCAATGCGATACTGGTCCACCAAAAGTGGGAAAGGGAACAAAACACATTTTGTGACTGGGGTAACAGCATGTATTCTGTACTATCATCAAGACTGAACCAAATGATATTCATAGACTGGGGTTAAAAGCACTAGTATATAGTATATTTTTAATACCATCCTTGGTAATTTTTTTTTTTTTTTTGAGACAGGGTCTTACTCTGTCACCCAGGCTGGAGTGCAGTGGCATGACCACGGCTCACTGCAACCTGCACCTCCTGCACTGGGTGATCCTCCCACCTCAGCCTCCCAAGTAGCTGGGACTACAGGTGTCCACCACCAAGTCCAGCTAATTTCTCTATTTTTTGTAGAGACAGGGTCTCACCACATTGCCCAGGCTGGTCTCCAATTCCTGGGTTCAAGCAGTCCTCCTGCCTCAGCCTCCCAAATCCTCCCAGTAGGATTACAGGCATGAGCCACTGCGCTCAGCCCGTCCCTGGTAATATCATACCTGATATTTTTCGTTAGTCTCATCAGAACGTTGTGCCTCATACATAGAATTTAACATCACCTATCATTCTGAAGTATCATTGTTAATGTTTTAACCAGTCTTCCTCTCCCCCAGTATGGCAGCCACCTGTTTGGAAATGTTTTGTTGGTTTGTTTGAATAATATCCATTCTTTCATTCTCAAAGAAGTACTGTTTGTTAAAAAGGACGTACAATTTGTCAAAAGGAAGTCTAAATAGATATTGTTCATACTTCCATCTCATTTGCGTCCTGAAATCTGATGTACATTAACATCCAGAAAGAATGAAAAAAATCTTGAAAGCCAAAATTGAAATGTTAATTTGTAAAAATATATTCTTTAGGTAAATATTAGACATTTTCTCTCTATTCTTACCTCAAACGCATGCTTGCCATACCTACTCTTCTCCCAATTTGGTGAAGGTTTTAGTTAAAGGTTTAATTCTGCAGTGATTTCTTGTCCCTTACATTGTTGTCTTTTTCTGGGTTTAGTTCACCACAAGTCACAAGTCAGTAATTTTTTTTAGCAAACAAGGTAGGACAGGGCAAAAAGAACAAATTTTGCCTACTTGGATTATTTTTTAATCCAGTTGTCTTAGTATCAGGACCTCGAAGGATACCCAGAATCTGATGCTCAAGTCCCTCAAATAAGTTGGTGTAGAATTTGCATAACTTACGCACATCCTCCTGTATATTTCAAATCATTTCTAGATTACTTAGAATACCTAATATAGACACTATGTAAATAGTTGTTATACTGTATTTTTAAAATCCGTATGTTTTATTTTTTTCCTGAGTATTTCAATCCGCACTTGGTTTAATCCAAGGATGTAGAACCCTCAGATACAGAGGCAACTATATAGTGCATGAACCAGGCTGGCAGACTTTCCATGTACAGCCAGATAGTAAATGTTTTACACTTTGTGGGCTACATAATCTATCACATTCTTGTTTGATTTTTCAACCATTTAAAAACGAAAAAAACTTAGTTTGAGGGCAGTTAAACACAGGGTGAGCCAGGTTTGCCCAAAGTTTGCCAACTCCTGGACTAGTCTGCTGAATCTTTAAAGCTTATGTAAACGCATGATGACCACCATGGAATAGACTTTTAAAAAAAATCATGACGGTATCTGGGCCCAGTGGCTCACGCCTGTAATCCCAGCACTTTGGGAGGCCGAGGCAGGCAGATCATGAGGTCAAGAGATCAAGACCATCCTGGCCAACATGGTGAAATCCCGTCTCTACTAAAAATACAAAAATTAGCTGGGCATGGTGGCATGTGCCTGTAGTGCCAGCTACTTGGGAGGCTGGGGCAGGAGAATTGCTTGAACCTGGGAGGCAGAGGTTGCAGTGAGCCGAGATCGCACCACTGCTTTCCAACCTGGTGACAGAGCAAGACTCCGTCTAAAAAAAAAAAAAAATCGTGACTGTAACTAAATCCTGTGAAATAGTCGTTAATAAAGAAATACTTGTTAACCTGTTTTTAAGCTTGAATCCTAAGTAGAAAAATTACCAAATTGCCATTCTAAATTAGAGTGCTGAAGACTACTACCCAAGGTGGCACAAGTTGTATTAGTACAAAGTCTTAGGAGGAAAAACCCTCTTTATAATCTTCTTACCTTTGAAGACTGATTCATTTTCTAACTATGTAGATAATCTTTTATATTATTGATTTCTTTCAGCTGACCTCAAGAGAATTTGCAAGACAATAGTTGAGGCTGCAAGTGATGAGGAGAGACTAAAAGCTTTTGCTCCCATTCAGGAAATGATGACTTTTGTGCAGTTTGCTAATGATGAATGTGATTATGGCATGGGGCTTGAATTGGGCATGGATCTCTTTTGCTATGGCTCACATGTGAGTAAAAAAACCCTCCACCTGCTACCCACTGCCACACCTCCCTCCTCTCCCCGCGACATACATCCACACATGAATACATGCACATTTATACCCCCAAATTCCAGCAGAGGTAAGATAGGGATTCAGCTTGTATTTCAAAATGAAGTTTTTGAAGTGATTTTTTTAACATACATGTCCTAAAAATGTTTTAAATTCATCTTATATTCTGGCAAAGGTGAATATTTGCATTCACTCAAAGGTGAAGATTATTTGCATTCAGGCTCACATTAAAGTGAATTTACTCATTAGACACATTATAGGGACATGCCTTCTTGCCGTGTGTGTACGTTTGGGGCTAGGTATGGGGGTGTGTGCACACACCTTAGGCTCCATTTCGTTTCCATTGTGGTGGGGGTATTTGTTATTGTGCTTAAATTCTTAGATGAAAAATACACTTTAAATTATTTAAGCTTTATAAGAGATGCTGTTTTACCGTTAACTAATTGCTCATTAAATAAGAACATTTTACTTAATAGCTAAACCAGTGCTTACTCGACCATAGTTGCCTGAAGATCAAAGAGGCAATAAGGTGTAGCCGATATGACCTGTTTCTGGGGCCAAACTGGTTGTAAATCACATCTTCCCAGTGTGTAAGATCGGGCAAGCTTTCCAACACCTTTGCATCTGTTTCTTTACCTGTAAGATATGTGTGCACATGTGCACGAGTGCATACCCACACGCAGATCATTTAATTCTCATTTAACCTACTTTGTAACCAAGTCACAGAGAGGCAAAGCATCTTGCCCAGGTTCACACAAGCAGTCTGGCTCCAGAATCAGTGCCTAAATCAGTGCAGTAATTCCCAAACTAAAATGCATATGACTCACCTGCAGACATTGTTAAAATGCACTCTATCGGTAGGTCCAGGATGAGATCTGAGACTGCATATCTGTCATGCTCCCAGGTGACGGTCATGCTGCTGCTCTACAGACCACACTGGGAAAAGCAAGACCAAACCAGTAGCTCTCCAGCTTTAGCGTGCATCAGCGTCAATGGGAAGGCTTGTCCAAACGCACACTGGCAGTCTTCCCACCCTCCCCAAGTTTGATTGAGTTCTAGGGTGGGTCCTGAGAATTTGCATTTCCAACAAGTTACCAAGTGAAGTTGATGCTCCTGGTCGGAGGTGTACATTTTGAGAACCCTGCTACAAACCATATTATACTACTTTTCTTTGCCCACCTCATAGATAGTTATCAGTAAAAATAATCAAAATGTTTAACAGCCAGAATGACAGTCATTGACCAATCCAAATAGTACTTGACCTGCTAGAGAGGCCCTAGCCATAAATAAGTAGAGCCATAAGATGTGAACCTGTGAATAGCAAACTTGCTTGTTGTGAGAATGAAATAACATGTATGAGTTATAAAAAGGTTTAGCACAGTGCTTACCGCATGTTAAGGGCTAAATGTTTATTATGATCAGCAAAAAGGTGGTATATGTAGATAATAGCAGTAATCTAAAATCTTTTGATAAGCCTAAGGCAGTGACTCTTAACAGAGATTGGGAGGCAGTACGTGTTAGGGATGGGGGAGAGAAGGAATTTGAGGATAAAGGCAATACGATCTGAAAACTCACTTTCAGCATAGCTATTCTTACAGAATTGAGGAAAATAAAGCTTAAACTTTTGCCTGGGAATACACTGGAGAGAATAAAAGGTATTTGTGGGCATTGTTTGGGGTGAGAAAAAGTTGATAAAACCTAAGGGAATAAGGAAGCTCAGATTTAATTTGGTTTTCTTAATTTTCAAGATATGCCATTAGTCATCTAGAGCAACAAGACTGCCTCTTAGAATGCCAGGCGCCTGTCCTTAAATTAGGTTCACTAACCACCTGAGGGTGTAGCTAAAATGATTTTGGAAGTAGCCTTTGTTAAACAAGTGCTTTGTTGATATATTTTCTGCTACTTATTAGGATATCTGCTATATTCTCTGCTTAATGTTATATTTTTATTTTTCAGTATTTTCATAAAGTTGCTGGCCAGCTTTTACCTCTTGCATATAATCTGTTGAAGAGGAATCTGTTTGCAGAAATTATTGAGGAGCATCTGGCAAACAGAAGTAAAGAGAACATAGACCAACTTGCTGCATGAGTAAGGTGGCTTTGATTGGTGTACAGTATTTCAAAGGACTAGTATTAAACTTGTGATTTTTGTTTTGTTTTTAAGGAATACAAAAAATAAACATTTACTAAAAACGTTTATAAGGTTCTTCTGCCTGGTTTTCCTTCTTTAATGTGCAAAAAAATGGCAGTCAAATCACCTAAATGGTGACCCTAATCACATTTTGGAGGACAATTAAAGTCACCCTCTGATAATGTCACAGGAAGCCACTGTCTAATGCCTGTGGCTATAACTAGACCATCCTTACAGAGTCCTGTTTCAATATTTATCACATGGGCAACTAAGAATATTTCTTCTGAGTCTTGAGTTAATAGCTGTAGCTTTAAGGATTGGGTTTATGGCAGGAGAAGAGGGGAACAGAAGGAAACTTAGGAGACTCATGACACTGCAATAAGCACTCTTCCAGGGTGCCTGACCCCGACCTACCCAAACTGCATTTCGAGTAGTAGCTCCAGGTGACTCCCAGTAAGTAGTCCAGTTATCCCATTAGGCATATTATTTTAAATCTTCTCTTGACTCAGCCATTTACTAATATAGCTTAGTATATTGATACATAGTATATAGTTTTAGTATAAGATAGTAATCAGTATACCATTACTTTAGATTTTAAAGTTTTTCATTGCACATGATTTCAATTGATGTTTAGTACGAATCTGCGGATAGCTGTGTTTTACTAGATCCAGATTTTCCTTAAACCTGATTACATGTCTTTCACCTTAAAAGTAGAGGGCAGGGCCGGGCGTGGTGGCTCACGCCTGTAACCCCAGCACTTTGGGAGGCTGAGGTGGGCGGATCACCTGAGGTCTGGAGTTCATGACCAGCCTGGCCAACATGGTGAAACCCCATCTCTACTAAATATACAAAATTAGCTGGGTGTGATGGCAGGCGCCTGTAATCCCAGCTACTTGGGAGGCTGAGGCAGGAGAATCGCTTGAACTCAGGTGGAGGTTGCAGTAGATAGCCATTGCACACCGGCCTGGGCAACAAGAGCGAGACTCTGTCTCCAAAAAAAAAATAGGTAGAGGGCAGACCATGAAATGCAGAATAGCAAACTTCCTGGATGGGGCTGAGGAGTGTATAAGCTTTTTTCCCCTTTCTATGAAGTTCAAGATGGAAAAGCACCGTCCCCCCATCCCAGGTCATCTAGTTAAACCTCCACATTGTGTAAGATTGATGTGATTTACTCAAATAATTTATTGACTAGACAGTAGTTCTCCAAAGTTCTGTCAGCTGTCCCCTTAAAATATATTTGAGGTACTTACTCTTTTTTATATAAGGGTATGAGTAAACTATTAAAAGACAACACTTAGAATTTTAAATATAAGTAGCATTCCTCATCTCCCCAATTAGGCTGCAAGCTTCTTAAGGGCATGTATTTTATGGATGTATATTCCCCTCAGTAACACAAACCTTTGGAATTGCACTTTGTGAATAAAATGACCCTGTCACATGTTCTTCAGTGCTAGACAGAATCAAACTGGCAAGAGCTGGGAAACTGATAAGATGCCTGGGAGTTAAGGATTCTTGACTTCTCAGACAAAAAGTCTTCTGGGGTCAAAAATCTCTGCCACAAACAAAATCTGTTCCTTTCTGCCAATGGCTCATGTTGCCTTTGGAGGCAGGTAAGATGCTTTCTTCAAGGTAGGTATATTTTGTATAATATCTTAACCAAAATGAAACTGAAAAGATCTTCAGCTTCCCTTTCATAACTGTGCAGGAACTTTTACAGCTCTTAATGGGGAGGTCTCAGGTTTTAAGGAACTGCCATTTTAGTTAGGTAAGTAGCTCCAGGCCCTGGAACCATCTGAACTATTAACTTGTTTTATATTAAAACATTACAGTTACAGTTAGCTCACACATATTTTATTAGAAAAAGTGACCAAATCACATTGATCTTAAATAATTTTAGGCTATAAATTTTAAACGTTAGAAGTTCGAGCTTTGTTCCTCAGATTTCTTTAGTTTCTAACGGGCTCAACCATTTCTAAATACTGCCCCTAATGTTAACACACTTAAAAAATATCCAAATTCATGTATCTCATTAAATATTTGTTTAGCTGGAAACTTAGATTCCTTTAATTTTGTCACTTGGTGATCCAACAGTCTCAACTGTATAGTTTGTAAGATTTTTTTATATGCTTTATCAGTAATATGGATTCCAGAAGGATTTTTTATCAAGGAACAAATGAAAGGGGACAAAAAAGGTGAATCGGCTTTCCATCCATTCCTTACAGAAACCTAATACGAATGTATCTTCAGGAAGCTGGGCACATCAGAGCCAAGATAGAAATTGGACACAAACTCTAAGAATATGGTGGTTATAATTCAGATGATACAGTTGTGAATGGAGTTTCCTGAAGACAGTAATAAGAAATGTGGATTTCCAGTCTCAAACTCCAACCAGTTGTGTCAGAGTGCTACTAACCTGTTTCAGGAGGTACTATCTTCCAACTACTGAACATTTTTCATTAAAGAGCAAGCTCCCTACAGGAAGATACCAAATTTTATCTTTTTCCTTAACTAAAGGCATAGTCCACTTAAACCTAGTTCACTAAATATTACCTAGGATCTGGTCACTCAATTGCTATAGTAGCTTCCAAATGGCATCTATATACCTCTGTTCTCTGAGAACACAGTTTAAGTGCCTAGGCTCTTTCATGAATGAAGAACCTTGATCCAATCAGGATTTAACAGAAAATCATTACCAGTTCAAATTTAGCTAAGCTCACCTCTTGGAGTTCAATAATGGAGTTTCTGTATAACCTCTCAAACATGTATGTAGAATGATAACACCCAAGGAAAAATGAAAGCTGCAAAACAGATTGCTATAAACTAATCTGCAGTGTCCTAAGACCTTTGCATTACCTCAAACACTGACCTTACCAGCTTAATGGCATTCTGTCCAAACTATTCCTATCATAATTAATTTTAATGTCTGACTGGACACGGTGGCTCACAGCTGTAATCCCAGCACTTCGGGAGGCCAAGGTGGGCAGACAGCTTAAGGCCAGGAGTTCGAGACCAGCTTGGGCAACATGGTGAAACTCCATCTCTACTAAAAATAGCAAAGATTAGCCAGGCATGGTGGTGCACACCTGTGGTCCCAGCTACTCAGGAGGCTAAGGTGGGAGGACTGCTTAAGCCCAGGAGGCAGAGGTTGCAGTGAGCCAAGATCGTGCCACTGCACTCCAGCCTGGGTGATGGAGTGAGACTCTGTCTCAAAAAAAAAAAAAAAAAAAAAAAAAAAAAAAATTATATATATACATACATGTATGTATATATATATATGTAGGTGATCCCTACAATACTCTAACCTCTCAGTTCCCTGACTTACTCTTTCAATGATCTAGATTAGGGATTGATTGACAAACTAGAAACTAGTACCTTCTCAGTACCAATAATGAAAACCTCCCAAATCTCAATCTCAAGCATCCTACTGTCTTAACATCATCACTCATCCATCTCTTTCCCTCTAGTACCCCCAAAATTTTTTCAACACGACACTCCCCTACAATTCACAAATGTAACCACCTTTTTCATTCTTCACCCACTCCATTCCTGATTCTCTCTTTACCGAGCCTTTAGATTCTACTCCCCATCATTACAATCACCCCCGCATCCTCCACTCCACTGCCCTTCTCTCCATTTGTTGTATTTATCTGTTAACCTTAAGGCAGATTTTTAAAACTGCCTATTCCTTACCAGAGTCTGCTCAGTATCAGGTGGCTGGAGAAAAAACACAACCATGGCAGCTCGTCTTATTTTAACCTCAAGTTGCCACACTGGATGCCCATCAATCCTACTTTCTCATCTCTCAACCCCCAACCCCCACCCTCATCCTCAGTTTATTTCACTGAGAAAATAGAAGCCACCAAAATAACTTTAACAGAATCCCACTGCCCTACCAACTAACTAACTACCCAAGGAAGGTTGAATGTGTGCCCAAGACCCCATCCTTCCTTGCCTACTCGAGGTCCTCTCCTCTATTTTTCCTCTCAAACATTCCTATCATTAACAAAAAGGCTATAATTTCCTGCATCTTAAAACCCGATCGTTCTGATTAATTTTCCCTGTCAAACCAACAACAGGAAAAGAAGCTATAATATCCTGCATCTTAAAACTATCACGTATTACTTTCCTGGAAACCTGATAGGAAGAATTGCAATCGTTGTCTTCAATTCTTCTTCCAATCTCTGTTGGACCCACTCCTTTCAGGCTTTGGCTTGCCACCATCGCGCTGAACCTACTCTGGGGGAAGTTATCAGTTCTCTCTATATTGGTCCATTTTGAGCCCTCATTTACTTCACCTATCAGCAACACGGGACAGTTAATCATCGCTCCTTGAAACTATTATTCATTTGGTTTAGGGGACTACCCTTGCTTTTTGAGACAGGGTCTTGCTCTGTCACCCAGGCTGGAGTGCAGTAGCACCATCTTAGCTCACTGCAGCCTCCAACTCCTGGGCTCAAGTGATCCTGCTGCCTTAGCCTCCTAAGTAGCCAGGACTACAGGCATGTGCTACCATGCCCAGTTCATATTTTTATTTCTTAATTTTTTGTAGAGACCTAGTCTCTTTCCCACGCTAGTCATGAGCTCCTGGGCTCAGATGCTGCTGCCCCGCCTTGGCATCTTGAAGTGCTACAGGCCTGAGCTACCACACGCAGCTTATTTTTTAATATATCCACCAGTGGAATACCCTTCTTTGAAGGTCACTACTCCTAACCCAACCATACTGGCAGCTCCCTCATTTGCTGCCTCCTCACCTCCCCAAATCTAAACATAAGCATGTGTCAGTGCTCGGTCCTTGTACCTCTTCTCTGTCTGCATTCAATGCACAGTACTCTCCTGTCTCAGGATGATGCCGCCCCTGTGTAGCTCTCAGGCTGGGCCTTTCTCCTGAACTCGAGTCTGATACATGCTAATGCCTATGTGACACCCCCACTTGGAAGTCTGAAAGACATTTAAAACAATGTCTAAAACCAAAATTCCTCTGCACACAGCACCCCACCCCCAATCTATTCTTAAGTCTTTCCCAACTCAGCCAGTGGCCATTCCATTGTTCTGTCATTACTCAGCCAAAAACTTTGCAGGCATCCTTGACTCCTCACTTACCACGCTACATCCAACCCATTCACAAGTCCTGTCCATTCTACCTTCAGCATGTCTCGAATCCAACTGCTTTCACCACCTCCACCAGCTTCAATCAGGTTCAGATCTCTACCACATCTCACCTGAATTATTCCAAGAGCCTTCTAGCTGGTAGCCTGCTTCCACCCCTGCCCTCTTATAGTCTATTCCCAACAAAGGAGTCTGAGAGATATTTTAGGTCACATTATGTGACTTTTCTGCCTCACTGGCTTCTCATTTAGAATAAAAATCAAATGCCTACACCCCCAACCTCTTTCCTTACCACTTTCTTCCCTCTTATCCCTCTCCAGCCACAGTGATCTACTCGGTGTTCCTTGAACCTGGCAGGAGAATCCTTTGTATATAGCATTTTCTCTTCTTACAACATTTTTTCTCACGGATAAATGTCCTTCTCTAACTTTCTGTAGGTTTCTGCTCAAATGCTTCCTTATCCCTGAGGCTTTCCCTGATCACCCTCTATAAAAATGGGGTGGGTGCACACACCTTCACTTTTTGTACATTACAAAAACTGTAACAGGATTCTTGACTGATTTTGTATATTCGTAACAGTGTGCAGTACATAAAAATCATTTTTTTAAATTGCTGAACTAATCCATATTTATCACCATCTGACATACTCTAGATTTCTCTTCCTGCTGGAATGAAAACTTCAAGAACATAGAATAGCGCCTGGCGCCCAGTAATTGCTCAGTAAATACTCAGTGAATATAAATGATCTACTCTGAACTTTTAGTGTGTTCCTTTTTACTAAAAGCTTAATAGTAAAAGACCACATCTTAATCAAAGGTTGTTACTTACCACCCTCTTTTGGCAGTTCTATTAGCAAATGTCCAAGGTGATTTTTTAAAGACATGTAAATAAATCGTTTTACCTCTTTTCATGCAAATAGCGTAATTTTTCTTGCCAAAAAAAAAAAAATCACTTTTGAAAGTGAGCTGAAATGAAATCAGTTTTCTGTGGACCTGCAGCTTTCACTGACAAATGGGGGCGCTAAACCATTGCTGGTGGTATGAACATCCTGCCGTCAATGCAGCATCTATCTACTCTTCTATTGCTCCTTGCTTGCAAAGTGTAGAAATGCTTTGTAACCTGAGAGAAGCATTATAATTATTACCTTTTTGGGGCTCCCTGTGCCAGGCATATCGGCCTACACTGCGCAGGGCAGCAGTGAAGAGGGAGGACTGTTACAGATATAATTAAAGGCCAAACCACACATTGTCATATAGATTTTAATAGATTTTCTGATTAACTCATCACAGTAATCATTTTTACTGTAATGATATGCAGCTTTACTACACTAGTATAAATAAAAACAGATAAATACAGCTCTAGGCAACATTACAGATTAACTAAGCATTCTTCGTGAACCAAAACTGAAAACAATTATTAAGAAGAAGAGATGCTGACACCCTTGCCCATTCTCATCATACCTTCTCAAAAAGGGTATTCAAACAAGGCGCTACACTTATTATATTGGTAAATTAATTTGCCAATTAGCCAGGCACAACAATTTCATGGTCTCCACTATTTCATTATTTTGGTTGAAAAGGAGACACACTTCAATGTATGAAAAAGAAAAATGGAACAGATAACACCAAAGAAAACCACTAAATGCATTAAAAATACGGCACTTTTCCTGTATTTTAGCAGTAAGATAGAAATACTAGGGATAGAAATATACCAAAAAACAAAATTAATGCTTTAATTAATATCCACCCTGAAATGTCAGTCTCTGAAGCAAGATGGGCAATTAAAGGAGGAGCAGAAATAAAAAAGGGAAATATGATAAAATAAACTCCATGTGAAGTTTTACGAAGCTATCTGCAAAGAAACCGATTTGTCCTTTGAAGGCTATTAACTCAGGACAATTAAGTTATCCAGCAGCCATGCTGAGGAGTTCATAGTCTAGCAATACGTTGCACACAGGCAAATACACTTAAGACAAGTTGGAGATATACAGAACTATCATTTAGAAATGATTTTACTCTGGATGGCCCAAAAAACTTTGAAAGGGCTATGAAGAAAACTTGAAGTCTGTCAAAGGAGAGAAGTAATAAGGAATAATTTTAGGCAGATAGCACAGCTAAGAATGTTTCCCAAAATCCCGAAAATTTTGCTCAACTTTCAATCCTCATTCTTATATGGCTTCATGATCTTCTAAGTCTTCAGGATCTTACAGATCTTAATAGGTATACTATAATTAAGAACTAGGAAGTGAAGAATCACTTTCAAAATGTAAAAACAGCTCATTGCCAGTTGTGTTTCAGAAACTGTCTGTCTGGGCCAGGCGCAGTGGCCCACGCCTGTAATTCCACCACTTTGGGAGGCTCACGCAGGCAGATTGCTTGAGCTGAGGAGTTGAGACCAGCCTGGGCAGCATGGCAAAACCCCATCTCTACTAAAAATACAAAAAAATTAGCTGGGCATGGTGGCGTGTGCCCGTAGTGCCAGCTACTTGGGTGGCTGAGGCGGGACTATCACTTGAGCCCAGGTGGTCAACGCTGCAGTGAGCCAAGACCATGCCCCACTGCACTCCAGCCAAAAAAAAAGAAAATGTCTGTTTGCAAAAATTTCATTTTCCTATCAAAAATGCATAATTACAGAATATTTAGCCCAGTCCTTTGAGTAAACTGCCTTTGCCAATTGTGAATTAAGACTGTGATTAAAACAGACAATTCCAAAAACAAAAATCCCAAATATAATCCAGTGCATTTTAACTCATCCTGCAAAAAATGTTCAAACCATCAGTGACCACTTCAAATATGGACGTAATCTAGCCCGAGATTCAAAGGTTATTTTCAGATTAAAATTTTAACTGCTATCTTTGCAATTCTATTGTTTTCAAATTTTTGGTTTGATTTTTTTTTTAAGAAGGTAAACACAAACTTTCGGTTTTATTCTCCAAAGTAATGTAGGTTTTCAACTTTCCAGTTAATGTAGTTTTTCAACTTTCCAGTTAATGGGTCAAAATGGACAGGTCAGAAGACATAATCCAGAGGATGGCAGTGAAAGATCAGAGAAAGGTTTATGTACACACTGGATCACAGAGAGAGAACCACAACCTTTTTTTAAACCTTTGTTCCCACTGTAAACTTTGTTCATATCTCTGTATTTGTAAGTCTGAATTATTCTATAAAAATCACATTAAAAAGGTAAAATTACTTAAGTGCAATATTAACTGATCTGTATTTTATAAATTTTAATCCATAAAAATATAAATAAGAATGGTAAATTTTTAAGAAAAAAAATATACATTTAGTGCAAGTTATGAATTACATTTCTTCTTCAGTGTCAGCCATGAGATATCTTGAGAAAAGAAAAGAATGACTGATCTAATTTCAATTTTAAAAATTCCAGTGTTTTAACATGCAATTAATACCAGATACAGCTACTCAGAATACTTCCTTCTCTTTACTGTCAAAGCAGCAGCATTTTATTTAATTATGCTGAACAGCACTTGTATATCATAGTAGTAGTTTTAGAAATAGAAAATTTGCATAAGACCCGGTCACATTATCCATAAAGTCTGAGAGGAAAACAAAAAAGAAAACTTTATCCTTTAAAACCAAGCTTCACTGTTTTCGGTTTTGAGCCACACGGCACACAATGAGAGATTTCGTTCTCGCTTCCTTCGAGATTTTACCTGTTTGATCAGCCTTTGTTGTGGTGCATGTGTACTGTTCCAAGCATTTAGTGATGGTACAAACTACATGGTTAATGGCACAAGAAACACTCCCTTCTTGTGATGAAACCTCAGTAAAATCACAGTACATCTCAATATGAGAAAGGACTGCTTCAAAAGGATACACCGATTTAAAGAGGCTTTGTTACAGCTCAGGGGAGAGAGAGAGAGAGAAATAAAGGCTCTTCTGGAATGTAGAAAGGTAATGCTTAACTATACAATTCATGAATTAAACAGAACAGTTTTGATTAAAAAAAAGGGCAAGACCTTGCAGTTTTATAGATGGCTCAATTCAAAGTAATCCCTCTAGAAATAGGGACTGATAATGTGTCTTTGCAATGTTGGAGCAACAGGCCAGGTGCTCGAGGACTCTGCTGTCATCTCCGTTGAGGCGCAAGCCTGCACTATCAGGCACATCCTCAGCTGAATGCATCCAGTGCAGAACAATAGGAGTTGATACGCTGCTTTCTGTTAGACGGGAAATACCTCACTCCTTTCCTTCTCTCTCCTTTCCCTCCCCAAACAACTCCTCCATTCCACCAGCATTATTTGCAAATCACGTTGCAAAAACCCGGCTTTTATATTTCCTTTCTTTTTTTGTAAAGGAGGAAAAAAAAGTAGATGACTCCCTCAGGTTAAAGAGTTGTGCTATTCAACAAATAAACTTCCTCTTCCGTTTCTTCTCTCTCCTCATCTGTGAGATTCAGTTGAACATTATTGAAGCGGGGTCTTGGTTTGCCGTCTGGGCCATATGCCGGAGGATATCTTTTTTTGTTATAATGCCAAGGAGGCGCCTGAAAGGAATAAACAGAAGACTCCTATGAAATAAAAGGGAAAATAAAAGGAGAAGCTAAATCTATAGCTAAATCCTTTTTGTTGACAGGAATAGAGCAAAGCAAGCAGCCTGATTTGGTATTTCCAAAAAGTACTTTATTGGTAAAGATATTAAAATTATCCAGCAACCATCCTTTGGTATAAAAAGTTACTATAGTCACTAATAGTATGACAGCCTTTCCACCGAGAGTCTGAGGACTGCATGCCTCAATGAAGCAGAGCTATTTTGATTAATGTATGCCAACAAAAAAGTAACAAAAACTGGATGGATGGATGACTAGGAAATGATACTGATCCCATTTGAGAAGGAAAATTGATTTCCATCACATGAAGAGAGCAGTAAAATGATGACCAAATCCTCTCAATACTTTCTCTTTTTCATTTATTTATTTTTTTATTTTTTGAGACAGAGTCTCGCTCTGTAGCCCAGGCTGGAGTGCAGTGGCACGATCTCAGCTCACTGCAACCTCCGCCTCCTGGGTCCCCGGTTCAAGCAATTCTCCTGCCTCAGCTTCCCAAGTAGCTGGGATTACAGGCATGTGCCACCATGCCCCAATTATTTTCAGTAGAGACAGGGTTTCACCATGTTGGCCAGACTGGGCTTCAACTCCTGACCTTGTGATCCACCCGTCCCGGCCTCCCAAAGTGCTGGGGATTACAGGCGTGAGCCACTGCACCCAGCCACTTTCCCTTTTTTAACCAAAATTAACCAATTTTTCAAAGATAATTTAAGGATTGCCCACTTGTATCAGAATCTTCATGAAAGCACATACTATTAAGATAAAATGCATATAAAATGGTCAGCACAGAACGTCAATCCCAAACATCAGAGCCCCAAGAACAAATCTATAAAAGAATCCAAGTTTCTAGGACACTTATCAATGTTTTCCTTTTTTTGATTTAGGCCAGGAAAGTTAAGATACAGTGCTTTTATGAAAGTCTTAGTTGTTAATGCTTACATTAAAAGATAGGTGAAAAATCAGAAGGCAGTCCTAAAAGATTATTATAGGTGAAGCAGAAAGCAGAATGAATGAGTAGCTACGATAATATTCTGGTTAGTAGTTTTTTAAAAAAGGATGCATGAAACACTTGTGAAATATTAGCATACAACAGGAATACATAATCAGTTGTGCACTTAAGCAAACTGGGACAGGTTTCATACAGGTATGACAACTGCAGGGCAAAATAATTTCAGGCATTAATTGCTAAAGCCAGACATTTTTTATGTTATGCAGTAAGATAATTCAAATTTGTAGTCATGAAACCACTAGGACATAAAGCCAGTTAAAATGAATGCATTTGACTCTAAAAGCTGCTTATAGCGTTCTAGAAACATCATACAAAAGGGGCACACACATAATCTAGGTACAATTCACTAATGAGATGGCAGGACACACACTGTGACTTTGAAGATATGCAGGGTATAGCAGAAAAAGAACTAATGCTATGATCACAAATAATATACACATTACACTCTAGTTAGTGTGCCCATTAAAAAATCCATTTAACTGTAAGCAGTTCTAATTGCTAAGCTCCTTTAAAATCCTTTAGGAGCTTAGATTTACCATAAGACTACCACAAGATCAGGAAACATTTAAAAAAAAAAAAAAAAAAAGGGCTTGCGGGGATGGGTCAGACATTTTTAACCAGTCAGGTGTCTTCTGAGACTGGTGTATCCACTGAGGTAGACAGATTTGCCATATTCACTTTAAGAATGTCCAATAATATTCACTTATTCCACTACCAAACTGTTTACAGTTCTGAAATTGTAATGAATGATTTGATGAGAGATGTTAACTTTTGCTTACTTTCTATAAATGGGATTTTACACATATCTAAATTTATCTTACAGACACATTTTATCAGATACAAATGTAATTGGCAGCATAGTAGGATATTTTTGTTCAGCAGATATCTGGGAAAGACAGAACTCAACAGTTCACAAGTTTCATGCTTCCTGACTTCTAAGGTGTCTAATGAGGAGATCTGATATATCTAATCACCAAGGGTTCGACGTGCTGCTTTAGTTGCTCGAGATGCTCTAATATGTTCTTCTTTGTGATGATCCCCAAGACAATCCTGAAACAGATTATTATGCTAATAACTGTGTGAGAAATTAAATTAAAAGAGGTTCCAATCATAATGATAAAGAATGAGAGAAAAAATAAAAACATGAACCATAAGAATGAGTCTCATGAACTTTAGAAAATAAAAAGAAAAATGATTTAAAGTTCCAGGTTCCTTTTGCATAAATTCTACTGACTTTCAAAAGTGACACAATACTAATCTTCAATATTGGTGGGTTATTTTTCTTTTTAAAGTAAAAATAATAATTATGAAACTTTGGAATGAAGATGACTACAAAGCAAAGTACAAAAGAAACTTAATATTGATACATAGCTATAGACCTCTGATATGTAGAGTTTCATTTACAATGTTCTTTCCTCAGAGGAAAATATTTTTCTAATTTCTATGATGTCACAACACAGCAGTTATCATCTGGATCTACCTTGGTGAAAAGGTAGCAAAAGGCTGTGAGGAGACTTAAAAACTCCCGTGGATTTTACTATAATTTCAAATTAAAATTAAAGGCAATGTGCACTAAATACATAATGCTGACCAAAAGAAACACTCCCTAATGTTCAGGAGCTGTGACTGCCACTTCTTAAAGTAAGCTAATAAAATGTATTTATGATTAGGGATTAAAAGGACTTTCACTTTGTGCATTTTTTTCTAAATAACAATTGTTTCTCATTTAGCATGTCACTGTTATCACATCAAGCAAAGTGATGGACATAAATTCTCATAATGAGGATACATGAAAATAATTAGGTTGCTAATTAAAACAAAACTATGGTTACTGGTTTTATAATGGAAATTAATGTGGCAATATAAACAGTGAAAATAAAAAAACCTTAAAAAAACTTTAATCTTTAAATTCTGGAAGCCCATCCAAAATACCCTTCAGGATGACTGGACATTTCCTTGATGATCTCATTAAGTCAACCTCCCTGTTAAACTGCCTTTGAACATTCAGACTTGAAGGATGTCACTAGGAGACTTCAAAGTAGCCTGTTCCTATAGCTATGTCCAGGTGTAAAATAGTTACTTAGCTTGATGGCTGGGGTGGGAGGTGGGGGAGCAGGAGGATAGAGAATGGGAATGACAGAAATGGGTTCTCTGCTTATGTTTTCTCATTATTATGTTAAAAATAATGTATCGATCCTTAAAAGTTCTCAGAGCATGGGAGCAACTTCCCCCTCCAAAAAAGCTCAGAAAATGCACTATATATAATGAACATTCACTCATTCAATAGATGTTCTTCATTGACTAAACATTTGAGATTTCTTTTTTTTAAGCCATCAATCCATTTGATTTTATTGTTGTAGTCAGGAAATGTGAAAATCTTGGCAATTAATTAAATATAATACCAATTGAATTCTTACTCATACTTTTCTATCCAATTATACAGAATGATTAATTTCAGTTAGTATCATCTATATTGGTAAACTCTGCCAAATCACAAAATGTACTGTGAGGAAGGTTACAAATGTATAACGACCCAGTGGCAAATTTAGAATTTTACACAGTAATCTCTGTATTTATAAAGTAAAAACCCTAAAAGATGGAGAAACACACATTAATGGAGAAGAGCGATTTGAGCATAATAAGATCAGAGTGCTGCTTTAGTAATTTTACAGAGTGGAAGGAAAATCAACGCAAAATGTGGCTCATATAAAACATTATTTGCTGTTTCCTTTTGGGCTAAAAACTAATGATGTAAGAGTTAACAGGGCATAACCCAGCATTTCCAAAGCATGTTCCAAGAAACACCAGTTCCCATGAGTTCTTCTATATCCTTCCCTGCAACCCAAAAATAGTTGCATTTTCAAACAAGTCTAGAAAACCATGTATCCTATTACCCATCCCCTCATCTGGGAATCAAAGAATATCAACATATTATAAGTTCTGAGGAGTTCCATAGTAAAGAAACCTCAATTGTATTTAATCCAATACTTTCCAAACTTAGATAGTCACAAAATGTTTTTTTCTGAGTCACTCCTATTAACATCCTGCTAATTCCACCAAGATTAACTGATTTTGAAAAATTCTGCAGTTAAAATATAAAGTGCAGAAAACCAATAGCTAATTGAAATTTTTATAATTTACAAACATCTTTCCCTTTCATCTATTCTTTTTCTCCTTGCACCTAAGGTTCCAGATTTGTTATCTCTCTTCCTCCAAATAACTATTTTCCACTTCTAAAAATGCAGTATGAACTACACATCAATGATAGCTATGCAGAACTTCATGGTCTCCTTTAAAAACCAGAAGATATCATTTCTTTTCTGGGTTTTAAATAATTTAAGTGAGAAAAAAAACACCTGACTTCCTAATACACTTCAAACAAAACAAAAAGTCCCATGAGCCACTTCCCTAAATGATCTCTTTTCTCCCCATATATGTATCAATTTATTTTCCTTGACAGACAGAAATAAGGAAAATATGATGAAAGCAATTAAATATATTCCCTTAGAAGAAAGTCCAACCCCTTTTTTCATATGAACAGGCAGGACCAGACAAAATTTTAATTAGCTATCCACCCCTCGCTCTATACACTTCGTTATTTTTACACTTTCTTTTAAATATTTTCCTTTCTAATATCTATGCTGCCAAATACCTGGGAATTAATCAACAAACTGAAATATGAAAATTAATCCCTAACAGTTCTGTGTTCATAGTTAACCATAACTCAATAGAATAACATTTATATTTGTCAGTACACAAAAGAAAAAGCCATGCCAGGAACAGAAAACAACTTGAAGCAAATAATAGTTTGTAACAACTCAGCTTAGGTTCCAGTTGAGCCATTTAACAAATAAAAGGGCTCAAGGACTAGCAAAGCTTTATGAAAAGTTGCCCCATTTAACTAGTACTGAGTTTTTAAACTTAATGAAGTCGGTGCCATCATTTAATCAAACAATATTACACAAAGACAAATAGTAACAATAATAACTTATGAATACATCTCTTCTCCAATCAGTATCTAAATTATTAGAATTTAATAATTCTAAACTCCCTGCCTTTAAGGGCTTTATCTCTTTAATGATTTACTTCATATTCCTAAAGAGTTATTTTAATTAGCGCAGTGAAAAACACTAAACATAGATCTAATTCTCTAGTTTCATATTTCCATTCTTAACTCAATCTAATATATTGGCCAAGAAAACGTTTTAGTAGTTTAAGAAATCACAAAGAGGATTTCTATCAGTCACTTACAGTGCAAAATAGTAGCAAGAGGCTGGGTTTTAAAGTAGGAAAGACAGTCTGATTCCTTGAACCATGACTTGTTCACCACATGACTTTGGGCAAATTATTAAAGCTTCTTGAGCTTTAATTACTACATCTGTAAAGTAGGGCTATAACTACCTACTTTGCAGAGGTCCTGCAAAGTTAAATGAGAAAATATGAAGGTGTTCAATAAACAAATTTCCTTCCTTTCTGTTCTTTTTCTCTCCTTTCTCTGGACAGGAGTCATGTATTCTGTCACCAATGTGTTTTCTACAACATGTTAAAAAAAAAAAAAACAACAAAAAACTGCTATGATTCTCTGTTTAGAATTTCAACCAGCTTTACGCTGTTCAGGATTAGCCATCCAGTTTATGCATAATCCAAGAATACCCTCTGTTTTTTGGTATTTGCCTTCGGATAAAACAACATTCTTAAGTTCAACAAGAAAGAATATATAGTGGAAATGAAGGGTCCTAAAGAAAGAAGTGTGGAGAAACAGATCCCAGGTCCAGGAAAAGAGAGCAGTGGTGACGAAGTAGTGTATTTGCTAAATCAATTCTGTGCATTAAGGTCTCCACAACCCCCGTGACATCTGTTTCTTTCCTATATTCCTGTCAATGGAGAGACACTGGCAGTTCATGTGTAAAAGGTGGAAAAATAAATTATCAATGTATACATTTTAAATACATGAGTATTTATTTGTCCTTAGCAGTTATATAAATATAGAAGATTTGTGTATAGAGAAAGGTAGACAAAAGGAAACAAAGCATTTGTTAAAGGAGATTTTTAGCTCACTTACAAATTTCATTGAAGTATATATTCTTTCCTTCATTACATGATAAATCAAATATTGGCTGAAAGAGTAAATAGCAAAATATCTATAAACTTATTATTGTACTAGAAATTTATATACTAAAAATGAAACATTTACAAAAATAAAACAGGTTTTTGCAGTGCTCCATGCAGGTTAGGTCCACTCTTCCCTAGGAAAAGAAGCACTCTAAGCTCAACATGCTTTCATGCTGGAGATCTTTCAGCACCTCTTTTCCAACTTTGAGGTATTATTTACAAATGTCACTGTTTGGCAAAGAGCAGGCAGATGACATCTTTCTTATTCCTTAGTAAATGTGAAATTTGATTGACTGATCCTATATTTGTGACTATACCATAGGACAGACTTTCCCACCTGGGAGCTGACTCACATGCTCCCCTAATAACTATATAGATTCCACTAAAAAGGATCCTATATTCTAGCAAGTGAACTGATTCCTGTGGTACCAGACTTACCCATTGTGAGTTACAAGGCACTGCCTCAGTCCCAGCTTTCGGAAAATATCCACCACAATCTCCATTGGGGTGTGGTCTGTCACTGTAAAAGGGCTCATGTCAAGAATGCTTCGAAGCTTCAATGGCCGAGGACTTTCTGCTGGAAGAGATGGGGTGTGCTGTGCAAAACACACCCGAGAACTGCCAACGATACCTTCTTGTTTTTTCCTGGCACTTTCTGAAAAGAGAGAGAAGAGACCAACACTTTTAAACTGATAGATTTTTAAGTAGGCAACCTGTTTATTCAGAGATAAAAAAAAAATTAATGTATCCTATGACTTCTGATCCCTTCATTTTTTCCTATCTTCTCCTTAACCAACAAAGGAGTCAACTGAAAAGCCATTTAGCAATTGTTTATATTTGATTGAATTAGAAGTCAACAATAATATATCGTCTTCATGGAAAGAAATTATTTTTTGGTAAAGTTGTATCATTGTACAATTTTCTTTACTGAAGCTGTTTTCTAACTTGGGGGCTAAGGAAGTGGGTTTGGAATATGGGATTTTAAAACCTGCACAAATTCTGAGTGCAGTTTATTATAGGAATCCATTATCAAATGAAACCTGCCTCTGCTGAATGTTACTTATTCTGCACTGGAGGTGGCACTAAAGAGAGTTTCATTCTTGCTTTGACTATGCTGTGTCCTCCATCCCTATGAATTAGCTGGTTCTTTTTCTTTTCTCATGTTAAAGTATAATTTTCTAGAAAAGTCATGAACATTACAGATGAGATGAAAGTACAATTATGCTCATAATGCACACACACAGACTGATATTGGGGGGTTGTTTTCTTCATAAAGGCTTTGTTAATTTCTCCTCTCCAGTGTGCTCTGCTTGAAGTTCTTCTGTCCTCTGCCTACTTCCACTCCACCACTGAAAGAACTAAAAAAAAAATCTGAATGAAACTGCTGATAAAAAAAAATGCTGGACAAGAAGTGGCAAAGATGGAGAAAAGTTCAGAGATCACACAAGACGGAGAAGGAAACTCAATGGAGAGAATCTGAAAATAAAATAGTCATTCAGCTTTATGTTTCTACTTTGAGTTAGTATTAAAACTGAGTATATACAGATATGATATTTGTTATAGTGAAAATATTTTGGCCGGCCATGGTGGCTCAGGCTTGTAATCCTAACACTTTGGGAGGCCAAGGCAGGAGTATCACATGAGCCCTAAAGTTCAAGACCAGCCTGGGCAACATAGGGAAACCTTGTTTCTACAAAAAAAAAAAAAAAAAAAAAAAAATTCGGCCAAGCATGATGGTGGTCCCAACTAATTGGGAGGCTGAGGTGGAAAGATCACTTGAGCCCGGAAGGTCAGGGCTGCAGTCAGCCATGATCATACCACCGCACTCCAGCCTGGGTGAAAAAGCAAGACTCTGTCGCAAAAAGAAAAAAATATATATATTTTGAATACAAATTTTACTACAAAAACATTTAAGCCATAATAAGCATCAGTCCTAAATTGAGAAGCAGATATTACTGCAAACACTGCACTGCTTTTTACTCCTTTTGAACACTACAGCCTTCTTAACTATGTTCTAACACATTTGAGTAGGAGGGCACTAAGTAAAGCCCCAGCAACTAGTACTTACTCAACCACCTTAAAAGCATGATCAGGCCAGGCGCAGTGGCTCACTTCTGTAATCCCAGCACTTTGGGAGGCCAAGGTGGGCAGATCAACTGAGGTCAGGAGTTCGAGACCAGCCTGGCCAACGTGGTGAAACCCTGTCTCTACTAAAAATACAAAATTAGCCGGCACGGTGGCACATGCCTGTAATCCCAGCTGAGGCAGGAGAATCGCTTGAACCCGGGAGGCGGAGGCTGCAGTGAGCCGAGGCCACGCCATTGCACTCCAGCCCAGGCAACAAGAGTGAAACTCTGTCTCAAAAATAAAAAAAGCATGATCATGGCATAGAAAAGAAGTCCATTAGCAATTGACATAAATGATTTTTGAAAAATACCCATTAAGTTGCTTTTAGCTCATAACAATCTAACAACTGAATAGTGTCTGACAACTGAATAGTGGAGTGTAAAAACTACTAGAAGTATCATTAATGGATTCACAAAATAAAAAGATGTAAAGTGTGACATCAATAGTATAAAATGTGGACGGGGGAGTAAAACTATGAAGTTTTTGTAAGCAACTGAAGTTAGGTTGTTATAAGAAATATATAGTCAAATTCATAATGCTCTAAAACTGCAATAGGGTTTGTAAATCATTTCTAACTCTAGTATAAAAGTTGAAAGACAAAAGAATTAAAAATAACTACAGCAGGCCAGGTACAGTGGCACACGTCTCTAATCCCATCTGCTCCGGAGGTTGAGGAGGGGATTGCTGAAGCCCAGGAGTTCAAGTCTACCCTGGGCAACATAGAAGACCTCATCTCTAAAACAGTAATAACTATAGCTTAAAGAATTCGTTAATAGATAAACAAAATAAAAAGACATGAAGTGTGACATTAAATAGAATAACATTCTGAATTAAAACTAACCCCAATTATCAATCTTAAACACCGACAAAATAACAAACACTGTATCAATGAAATTATACTGATTGTTTAAACATTTAATGACAAAATATGTAATTTTAGAAATTTAAAAAAAATTATTTAATGGAATGTTTCTCTTATATACAAAGTACCAGAAGTGAACATTCAATCTCTTTGACTTAAATTTGTCATTTAAAAAAATAACACTTTTCGCCAGGTATGGTGGCTCACACTTGTAATCCCAGCACTTCAGGAGGCTGAGGCAGGTGGATCGTTTGAGCCCAGGAGCTTGAAACCAGCCTGGGCAACATGGCAAAACCTTGCCTATACAAGAAATACAAAAATTAGCCAGTCATGGTGGTGCATGCCTGTAGTCCTAGCTAATTAGGAAAGTGAAGTGGGAGGATCACCGGATGCCAGGGAAGTCGAGGATCAAGTAAGCCAAGATCGTGCCACTGCATTCCAGCCTGCGAAACAGGGTGAGATGCTGTCTCAAAAAAATAAATCACTTTTATTCTTTCATTTCATTTGGAAATTGCTAAGGATAGGGATTTTAGATATTCTCCCCACACACACAAAAAATCTGAGTTAATTAGCCTGATTTAACCATTCCACAATATATACATCACATACACATACATACAATTTTTATCAATTAAAAATAAAATTTAAAAAACAAGTATTACTTTTACATAAATACAGTTTTTGTTTGTTTGTTTGTTTTAGAGACAGGGTCTCACTCTGGACTCTAGAGTCCCAGGGATCCTCCTGCATCAGCGTTCCCAGTAGCTAGGAATACAGGTGGCACCACCACACCCAGCCAATTTTTTTTTTTTTGGTAGAGACAAAGGTCTTGCTATGTTACCCAAGCTGGTCTTGATCTCCTGGTGCCAAACAAACCTCCCACCCTGGCCTCCCATTTAAAAATATTTTTGATGCTACTCATTCAAGGGCCTTTGAAATAAGGAACATTACAATTTTCATTTTCTTCATTTTTTAAAAAATATTTTTAGTGCTATTCATTCAAGGGCCTCTGAAACAGAGAACAACATTACAGTTTTCATTTGCTGATATAATTCAGGCTTTTTTTTTTTTTTTTGAGACAGGGTTTTGCTCTTCGCCCAGGCTGGAGTGCAGTGGTGGGGCTTACTGCAATCTCCACCTCCCAGGTTCAAGTGATTCTCCTGCGTCAGCCTCCCAAGTAGCTGGAATCATAGGCATGCGTCACCACACCCATGTATTTTTTTTGTATTTTAGTAGAGGCGGGATTTCACCACATTGGCCAGGCTGGTCTCAAACTCCTGGCCTCAAGTGATCCACCTGCTTCAGCTTCCCAAAGTGCTGGGATTACAGGCATGAGCCACCATGCCCAGCCTCAGACTTTTTTTTTTTTTTTAAGTCTCAGCATTCCTGTTGAAATGGCCCTAATCTGAGACATCTCATTTGGATTTAATATTTTACAACATTCTGCTTTAGTATGAAACAGGAGAATCTATCTAGTTTAGCATATGTCAACCATCTTATTTTATGAGACAGCATGGAAATTTTTTCATCCTTCAATAAAGTATTTATCATTATATATACCAATTATATGTATTATATGATGTAACTATATATAACACATACATTTTTAATTTATATACAGATCTGTACACTAGGTTTTCTATATATGTAATGTAATTATGTTAATATTTATATAATTAATTATAAATTAACATTTACGTATATAATTTTCATATATAGATATGTATTTTTTATAGAGGATATAGAAATATATATCTCTCCCATATAAAAGTTACATATATAAACATATATATGTAATTTTAAATTTTTATATATATATATATATAAAACCTAATATACAGGTCTGTTTTTCCCAGTTAAAAATTTAAAACTTTACAAAAACATACACGGTAAAACATTTAAGGTGTGCTTAAAAAGTCATGTGACTAACATTTCTGATGACATGGCTTGGCACCTCACCTACAGAAAGTACCCTCATTCCCTTAAACCAACATTATCTCCTATCTCAATATTCTCTCTCTCAAGACAGTAACAAAACTTTAAAAAACACATCCACACAATCAGTGGGATAATGAATAGTTCTTAATTTCCACACTTTAAAAACATGCCTGGCCTTTTCCCCTTAAATTTCTATGTAAATACCGAAATTCTGACCTCCTTTTTCTTTTCTTTGGCTGGCTACTAGTAAAAACTAGAGAATGGGAATCTTAAACAATGAAATTCTTTTCTGACTAGGTCTAGCCATGGTAATGGCTAAAAAACTAAAATGCTTGAATGGAACCAAGCATGACAAAATACTTTGTCATCAGCTCTGGCAACTACTATTGTATTAGCTAAGTAAAATTTAGAATGATGGGAATGCTAGGCCTTGAAAAATCCAAAGCTGTAGCCTGTTCCCAAACTGAACAGGGTGTTCTCTGTAGGATCTTTTTTCTTTTCCTTTCTTTTTTCTCTCTCTGCTTAACGGTTCTTACAAATTAAAGAGTTTCCAGTTTGATTTGAGAAACACTCCCCCACATACACTGTCTGGTCTTGTGCCATTCAAATGGCACAAAAATTATTTTTAAATCCTTTTGCAATGGCCACAGAGGTAAGCTGGAAGGGAGATGATATGTTCACAGGAATGACCTTTCAGACAGGCCAAAGGCTTGACACTTCCATTCAGGGTCTGGTACTAAAAACTGGGGAGTAACAAAGCAATGGCTTGATGTATCTATCCTCAGTCACTTTTTAGGGGTTGGAGGAAGAGATATAAGATTGTGTCAAAAAAATATTAAGTCTTAATGGTCTCCTCATCAATATTGCGGGACTATAAGGTAAAGAGAAAAACAAATTTTAGAGAAACAGAACTATAGAAAGTTTAATTTATCTCCAAGAAATACACTATGGCTAATACCTTTAAACAGTATTTTCAGGAAAGTCTGCATAAAACACAACAGGACTGATACGTTATACTTTTTCAACCTGGCATTTGATCAGAAATAAAAATCTCAGTAATTGTCACTTTAAATCAGGTATTATAAATTAATATTATAATTCTAACTCCAAAGACTTTTGATAAAGCAAAGCAGTGTTATTCTAATATGAAAGAGACTGATGAAGATGAGATTTTCAATAACTTGTATTCCAATAAGCCAACTTTATTAAATACAAGAATGTATTTGGCTGAATGCATTTAGCTAAGGTCTTATATTACATGCTGTTTTGAATAACCAAGATCAACTTATCAAGGCTTATCTGAGTGGGAAAATAATCTGACTCCAATTTCTGGTACAATGCCAGACCAAAAGACAAAACTGTATTTAGCAGAAAATCATCCACTGAAGCATACCTTCCTTTCCTAAAGAACAGAAGATTTTAAGGGACATAAAATAACGTCCCTTGCCCCCACAAATCCAACCCATTAAATGTTACTGCTTATTGCTTTCCTTTCTTCCAGAAATCCATCTCATATATACATATATATATTTTTGAAAGGGTACCTATTGCAATTGTCAGGTCTCTTCTGAGGGCAAATCCCACTAATCTCTGAGATTCTTTTGACATTATGACAGGAAATCCATTGTAGCTGGTTTCATTAATCATGTTTTCTATATCATCCACTGTCATATTGTCCTGTGTCAGGACAGCTAAGGGAGGATCATTCCTTCGAGGTCTCATAACGTCAGCAGCCAGGGTGGTATGAGTGAATTCTTCTTTTGCATCCAAGAAAGGGTATCCATTTAATCGGATGTGTGCTTCATAAATGCCTTCCCTGCCAAAGGCATCTCCAACCCATTTACTGGTCATGACTGCAGCCATAAGGGGAACAATATATTCCAAGCCTCCAGTAAGCTCAAAAACAATAACCACCAGGGAGACAGTCATTCTTGTCACACCACCTGAAAAAAGTAAGCACCCACTGGTCAGGAAGGACAGGATCCTCATCATTACATTTTATTAGAATTTTTGCACTAGGCAGTTAAAACTAAATGGCAAATAGAACTCAGGGAAAAGCATTAGCATCTAAAACTGCTACTCCTCTTTTAGGACAATAATCACTACTTTTAATAAGCTCTAGAGAAACACCAATTTTCTTTGTTTATAACAGAGAAGACTATTAAAATAACATTTTAAAAACCTGTTTATTTCATATTTTAAAAAATCAAAGCTTACCGACTAAAACAATTTTGCCATTTTGGTTTAGTGCTGTAGCAAAGACATACTTTCACCCTTATAAAAGCTTATTCTAATTATAAAGGAATTTAGTAAAGCACATCATGCTTTGCTACAATTTGCAAATTAAACTCATATATGGGTAGAATATTAATATAATAAATTTCTCCTCTAAATTTTTTTCAAAAAGAGTAAAATACTTTGATGCCTTTGATTTACATTAACGATGCAAGTAATATGCACTCACAGAAAACTATTTGGGCCAGGCACTGTGGCTCATGCCTGTAATCTCAGCACTTTGGGAGGCCAAGGCAGGAAGATCACTTAAGTCAAGGAGTTTGAGACCAGCCTGGGCAATACAGTGAGACCCTGTCTCTACAAAACTAAAAACTAAAAAAAGTAGTCATGCATGGTGGTGTATGTCTGTGTTCCCAGCTACTTGGGAGGCTGAGGTGGGAGGCTCGTTTGGGCGGGGGTTTGAGGCTGCAGTGAGCTGCGTTCACAGTGCCTATGGTCCCTTTCTCGGTATTCTCACTGTTATCAACCCAGTCCAAGCCCTCATGACTTTATTCCTTTTTTACTTTGTATTTTTTAGGATTTGGGGTCTCACTTAGTTGCCCAGGCTGGTCTCAAACTCCTGGACTCCCATGATCCTCCCACCTCAGCCTCTCCAGTAGCTGGCATTACACGCATGTGCCATCGTGCCTGGCTATTCCTTAATTATAATACCATTTTATCTTACCTCCTTGACTCCAGGCCCCATTACCACTGTATAAGCCATGTTCTCTTGTTAATCTTTCCTAAGTACTACTTTTACTGTGTTGCTCTTTTGCTCAAAAACCTACCAGGGCTTGTCAGTTCATACTGTATTAAGCTCAAGCTCTTCCTTTTGTTTTTCACCTAAAAATAGCAAGGAGACAGATCCCACCTACTATGTATTACATACCTACCCTATACCAGGCATGTCCTAAGCAGTTTACAAAGACTTGTTTTTAAAACTAGGCACTTATTTTACCAGGCACTATTATAACAGTTTTGCATGCATTTTATCTCATATAATCCTCAAAACAATCCTAGCAGATCACCAGCTGTTATTCCTTTTTATACACAGAAAATTAAAACTTCAAGAAGGAACTTTCTCAAAGTCATCAAACTAAAAATGGCAAAGCCAGGACTGCCATAAATCTGACCAACTTCAAATATAAAATCATCCTGACATTAATCAGGTTTCTTGTCTTTTCATAATCTGTTCCTTCTCACTAATCCAACTTCATTTCCCGAAAGTATCCAAAATGTACTCTCTAGAGTCAATTTCTTCAAAGCCTCATGAATACAAAATTTATTCCCATCCTCGTTCCTTTGTCTTCACATTATAATCTTCAACAAAGTCACCTTTTCCTTAAATTCTGCTAATCTTTTAAATAAAGCTCATGTTCTGCTCTTCCTGAAGTACTTCAGCTCTTTCTTCCCCTATATTCCTACCATACTTAGACTCTTTTAACCTTGTATATATTTGTTAGTATTCCTCACTATTGTATTCTCAGTGTTCATCTTGTCTCCTCAACTTGATTAGAGTTGAGATTGGGTCCATGTTCTTTTTGTATTATTCACTGTATCTAGCACAATGCTAAAAACAAAGTGGACATTTAATAAATACTTGCTACTTTGGTGAAAATGATTCTGTCCTTTCCTTTTAATTGATATTACATTTTTAAAGATCAATAATCACATAATTTTTATTCACTAAACAAAACTGGTCAAAATGGCAACCATTAATATTATAACCAGAGTGTAGCTGATATTTTAAATATGAAAAGCAATAACCATTTTTTCCTGCCCTAACAGACATTAAATAGACTCAAGTATTTAATGTAGGTATTTTGCTTTTCTTCTCATTAAAATGAATAGTTACCTTTTCTCATTTTGTTACAAATATACCTTAGATGATGGAGCATGGGTAAATACATCTTTTACTAAGGCTAACAATAAATCATTTCAGAACCAAAGTAAACCTACTCTGAAACTCTGTTGCAATGCTAATCTTAGGTATTATGCTATAGTTGTTATAGGTAAGCCAAGATCCTTAACAATGAAAGAATCAAAGACCTCTTTGGTCAGGATTCAAATTAAGCTTATGTTGTACTTAGATGGCTTCTGCCATAGTGTATTAAGTTATATTACAATATGCTAATGCCATTAAATTCTTGTATTAACAAATGTTGTAAGACAGAAAACCGGTACTGTATAATACCCTAATAGTACTACTGTTTCTTATCTGTTAATACATCTCCTCCCGGCACCCTCCTTTACTCAACCAATTTGCCCACCAATTAAGCAAGAATGTGTCCCACTTTCTCTTGGCTCTCTCAGACTTGCAAACATCCACACACAGGCAGACACAGCCATATTACCTAAGCATGCAGCAGCACCAACCATGGCATAAAGGCCAGGTGTAATGCAATCAGCCCCGACCTCACACCACTCCTTAAAGATAAACCAGTCGTGGTGATAGTAGGCAAGCTGCTCCACCGCAATCCCCACAATCCTTCCTGCGATCGCTCCAATGGCCATGCTGGGGATGAACAAGCCTGATGGAACCTATAACAACAACAGAACTCTTTATGGAGCAGAGATCCTCTACTCACATGCTGGAAACTTACATTCTATGCATTTATTTCTAACACTTTTGATTCTTTTCACATTGTATTAATATAGCAAAATCCTAGTACAAATAAAACTAAAGCAAAATCTTGTACCTTAACAATCCCATGAATTCAGTTACAAAACAAACCGCATTCTCTAGGCCAAACAGAAAAAAATTCAAGGGTTATTTCCTTTAGCTCAAGGTAGCTCAAGGGTGCCCTAATGTCAGTCCCTAATAAAATTTTCATTAGTCCATGGTGAAATGAAAAAAAAAAAAAAAAAAGGACAATATGCTGGATACAATATATACTACTTGGGTGACAGTTGCAATAAAATCTTAGACTTCACCATTATAGAATTCATCCACGTAACCAAAACCACTTGTAACCCAAAAGCTATTGAAATTAAAAAATATATTTTTTTAAAAGTACAATATGAAGTATTTTTCATAAAACTTAACTGATTCAGTTTTAAGCATTGTCTTTTACTTCAAGATTATGTGATTATGTCCTCCTATATATTTACAAATGACGGAAATGGTAGATGCTATTCATCTTAAGTGGTACAATGTTAAGTGGACAGACTTATCAGAGTTGCCCAATATTTTGACTGATATACAGACATATCTTGTTTTACTATGCTTTGTGTTACTGTGCTTCACACATGTTGCAGTTTTCACAAATTGAGGTTTATTGACATCCCTGCATCAAGCTGGTCCATCAGCACTACTTTTCCAACAGCATGTGGTCACTTTGTGTCTCTGTATCATATTTTGCTAATTCTCTCAATGCTTTGAAAATTTTCACTATTATTATCTGTTACAGTGCTCTGTGATTAATGATCTTTGATGTTCCTGTTACAATTGTTTTACTGCACCATGAACCATGCCCATAGAAGAAAGTGAACTTAATAAGTGTTGTATGTGGTCTGACTGCTCCACTAACTGGCTGTTCCCCTGTCTCTCCCTCTCCTCAGGCTTCCCTATTCCCTGAGACCCAATTATATTGAAATTAGTCCAACTAAGAACCCTACAATGGTCTCTAAGTGTACAACTGAAAGCAGAAGTCACGTCTCTTGGCTGGGCGTGATCCTGCCAACTCAGCCTCGTGAGTAGCTGGGACTACAGGCGTGCACCACCACACCTGGCTTTTTTTTTTTTTTTTTGTAGAGATGGGTCTTACTATGTTGCCCAGGTTAGTCTCTAACTCCTGACCTCAAGTGATCCTTCTGCCTTGGCCTCCCAAAGCATGGAGATTACAGGCGTGAGCCACAATACCTGGCCATTTTTAGCTGTTGATATAAAGTGAGAGACGTGACTTTTTTTTGAGAGTAATCAAAGACTTTTTTTTAAGTAATCCTTAAATTATGCCAATCTACTCTCTCTGTGCTCTATAAATGGAATAACAAAGCCTGGATAACAGTATATCTGTTTACAGCATGGTTTACTAACTATTTTAAGCCCACTGTTGAGACCTACTGCTCAGACAAAAAGATTCCTTTTAAAACATTACTCATCACTAATAATGCACCTGGTCTTCCAAGAGCTGTGATGGAGATGTACAAGGAGATTCATGTTGTTTTAAAGACTAATTTTGACTTTTAAGTTTTACTGAAGAAATGCATTTCCTATGGCTACAGCTACCATAGATAGTACTTTTGTTACAGCAGGTAGCTAGTCAGGCATGAGCAGGGCAGGACAGGCACCCTCCCAACCCCACCAGGAATGTCAGGCAACCATCAGGTGATGATGGTGAGATAGCTCTCATGCTCTCTCTCTAAAGTAATAATTGGTTGCAGCCAGCATCAGGGAAAGGCTGTCTTCCAACAGATAGAAACACCTGAAACTAGCGATCGGCAGCTTTCCAATAAGATCCCAGGAGTTGGGTGAGTGGGCTCAAGCACGCACATTTAGAGGCAAAATCGCGGAGTTTATGAATATGACCTCCTAGGGACATTTGGCTGGTAAGCAACAAACACCTCAGGTAAGCATGCATACAACTCCAGTAAATACACTGTGCACACTCCCCTCCCAAGTGCTAGCAGGCCACTGAGCATGTGGGCAACTCACCCCAAAAGAAGAATCAGTGGAATAGGGATGCAAGATGCCAGAAGTATGCCAACATATAAAACCCTAAGTCCAAGGTCAAATGGGGCACTTGTCTTCCAAGATGCCCACTTGGCCCTCTTTCAAGTGTATTTTAATTTCTTTTCATTCCCACTCTAAAGCTTTTTAATAATAAACTTTCACTCCTGCTCTAAAACTTGCCTCAGTCTCTTTTTCTGCCTTATGTCCCTCCGTAGAATTCTTTCCTCTGAGAAGGCAAGAGTTGAGGTTGCTGAAGATCTGTATGGTTCGCCCCTGACAACTTGGAAACCCACCACTGATAACAGCTTCTCTGATTGATCCGGGCAAAATAAATTGAAAACGTTCAAAAAGTAGTCACCATTCTAGATGCCATCCAGAACATTCATGTTTCATGGGAGGAGGTCAAAATATCAATATTAACAGGAGTTTGGAAGAAGTTGATTCCAACTCTCATGAATGACTCTGAGGGGTTCAAGACTTCAGTTGAAGAAGTAACTACAGACTGGTGGAAATAGCAAGAGAACTAGAATGATAAGTGTAGCCTAAAGATGTGACTGAATTGCTAGAATCTCATTTAAAAAACCTGAATGTATAAGGAGTTACTACTTCTTATGGATGAGCAAAGAAAGTGGTTTCTTGAGGTAGAATCCAGTCCTGGTAAAGATGTTGTGAACATTGTTAAAAGGACAAAAGATTTTGAATTTTCCTTAAACTTAGTTGATAAAGCAGTAGCAGGGTTTGAGAGGATGACTCTAATTTTGAAAAGAAGGTCTACTGTAGGTAAAATGGTATCAAACAGCATCACATGCTACAGAGAAATCTTTCATGAAAGGCAGTGTCAATCAATGCGGCAAATTTCACTGTTACCTTATTTTAAGAATTGCTACAGCCAGTCCTACCTCTAGCAACCACCAATATCAAGGCAAGACCCTACAGAAGCAAAACAGATTACAACTCACTGAAGACTCAGATTACTATTAGCATTTTTTAGCAATCAAGTATTTTTAAATTAAAGTATTACTTTTTTAAAAGACATAATGCTATTGTACACATAAGACTACAGCATAGTGTAAACAGAACTTTTATATGCACTAAGAAACTAAGACTTTTATGTGACTTGCCTTATTATGATATTCACTTTGTTGTGGTGCTCTGAACTGAACCTATATCTCTCAGGTAAGTCTATTTATATGAATCAATTAAAAAGAGAAAAATATTTATTGATTAAATTTAATAAGGATAATAAATAGGGATAAGAAGCACCATAAGCAAGATCATTTAAAGACTACTGAAAGAGGCCAGGTTCAGTGGCTCACGCCTATAATCCTAGCACTCTGGGAGGCCAAGGCCTCCCAAAGGATCACCTGAGTCAGGAGTTCCAGACCAGCCTGGCCAACATGGCAAAACCACATCTCTACTAAAAATACAAAAATTAGCCGGGTGTGATGGCCCACACCTGTAATCCCAGCTACTTGGGAGGCTGAGGCAGGAGAATCACTTGAACCTGGGAGGTGGAGGTTGCAGTGAGCCAAGACTGCAACACTGCCCTCTAGTCTGGGCAAAAAGGCGAGATCCTGTTTCAAAAAACAAACAAACGAACAAACAAACTACTGAAAGAGTAATAAACTCCTTTGAATATGAAATGAGCCAAACACAAAATGATGGCATGTACTCTTGAGTGTATTAGGATCATTAAAAGGATAAACAATAGAAGAAATCAAAGTGTGTTTTACACTCTCTTGCCAGGTATGATCCTTCAGCCAGAGCTGAGTCAAAGGTGGGACTTAACAAAGGCCTGCCAATTGCCTCCAGCTTCTTGTAGTTCAACCGACTATGAGAAAGTTGGGATTTACCCAACACTTACTGTAGGAAAAAGAGCTTTAACAGCTCTTTTAACTTGATTCCCTAAGAAAAAAGGTAAAACGTTAAGGCTTTTCTATTACTATTATTATTTTCTTCTTCTTATTATTTTTTGAGACAGTGTCTTGCCCTGTTGCCTGGGCTGGAGTGCAGTGGTGTGATCTTGGCTCACTGCAACCTCCACCTCCTGGGTTTAAGTGATTCTCTTGCCTCAGCCTCCCGAGTAGCCAGGATTACAGACACTTGCCACCACACCTGGCTAATTTTTGTATTTTTAGTAAAGACGGGGTTTCACCGCGTTAGCCAGGATGGTCTCGATCTCCTGACATCGTGATCTGCCCGCCTCGGCCTCCCAAAGAGCTGGGATTACAGGTGTGAGCCACTGCGCCTGGCCAGGCTTTTCTATTATTTAACTCTTCATACTCAGTGGACTACAGACTTAGGACAAGAGAAAAGAGACCTTATTTCAAAAACTAAAACCACTCTAATTTTGTAGAAACAAAGCTGTTATTCCACATTAATTTATATCTGTAAAAGCACATCATCACTAGCAAATACTATTACATGAAGTACAGGGGTAGTAATTTAAAGAACAAGAATAAGCTGATATGTGCTTCCCCATATATATCACTGATAGTCACATAAGAAATTATATTTACTGATAGACCATTAATCAACAAATTTTGTTATTTTATAAATCCAAAAGAAGCAATGTCCCAGGGCATAAGGCCCAGCTGCCTTAATTTCTTGATGGAAAAAGGCATGTATTTATAGATCTAGTAATTTAACTGAGTCTGCAGTGTCCTTTAAAGCTAACACCCTATACTGGTATGAGGCAGAATAATGGCTCATCAAAGATGTCCATAACTTAATTCCCAGAACCTGTGATTACATTACGTTGCATGGCAAGGAGGAATCAAGGTGGCAGAAAGAAAGTTTCGAAGCAACTGACCTTGAAAAAGGAGATTATTTTCTGATTTATCCGGGTGGGCCTAAAGTAATCACAAAGGTTTTTCAAATGTGGAAGGGAGATTTAGCAGAGTTTGGGTCAGAGTGATGAGACAAGAGAAAGACTCGACCAGCCATTGCTGGCTTTGAAGATGCAAATAGACAGCCAGGAGCCAAGGAATGCTGGCAGCTTTTAATAGCCAGAAAAGGCAAAAAACAAGACTCTCTCCTACAGCCTCCAGAATGCCCTACGAACACCTTAATTTTAGCACAGTGAGATCCATTTCAGACTTTTGATTTGCAGAACTGTAAGCTATTAAATTTGTGTGGCTTTTAAGCCATTAAGTTGTGGTAATTTATTACAGCAGCAATAGGAAACTAATTAAAGTGGCTTTAAAACATGATCATGAATTATCTTACACTTGTCCCAGCAAGTCTATGTCCCTTCTCTGAATGTGGTCGGGCCTCTGTGACTGCCTCAATGAATAGAATAAAACAAGTCACGCTGCAAGACTTCTTTGGCTACATTAAAAACAGCCCTCTTGGGAATCCTGAGCTATAATATAAGAAATCCAATTCCCTGAGGCCACCACCCTAGAAAACCACAGAGAGAGAGGAAAAAGGAAGCGAGAGAAGGAGAGAGAGACAGCGGGAGTGAGCACAAGAGACAGAGTATGCGTGATTGATCCCAGGAGCCCAGGTGTCTGAATCTTTTTAGCCTAGGTGCTAGTCATGAATGAAGAAGTCTTTGAACTATATTCAATAATTTAATTGTACACTTAAAAATAATTTAGAGTATAATTGGATTGTTTGTAACACAAGGGATAAATGCTTGAGGTGATGGATACTCCATTTACCCTGAGATTATTATGCACTCCATGCCTCTATCAAAATACTTCATATACCCCAAAACTATATATAGCTACTGTGTACCCACAAAAACAGTTTTCTAAAAAGGAAATGAAAAAAAGAAGCTTTGAGATGATTAGCCCTCGCCACGTCTAATAACAACGATATGAAAGACCACAAGCAAAAATTGCCCAGTTGAGCCCTTCCCAAGTCGTTGACCCAATATCAAGAACAAAATAAGTAGTTACCTTAAGCTGCTAAGTTTTGGGGGGTAATTTGTTAAATAGCAACAGATAATATGGTCAACAATATATGCTAAGGAATTATCTTTTTCATTACTTAAAATTAAACTCAAAAGATAAGTACTTTTTTCAGTCATTTATGAAACAACAACCTCTCTCATTCCACATATAAGTTTTGAACATGCCAAAATTACCCAAATATCACCTCACATTAGCACTTACCTTGATGCCAAAAGTGAATACTGTCATTATGATTTTAAATATGAGTGCCAGGCATAACTGCCATATAGCTGAATATACTCCAATGCCTGCTGGACGATCAGGAATGTCATCGACAATTTTACTGGCATTCATGTCATTTCTGTAGTCACAAAGAGAAGAGGATTCCAGGGGACCACAGTCTGTAAAAAGCTCTTTGATCAGTTCACTGGTGTTTAGCCTAGTGTATGGATTAGGGAAGGCTATCACAGCAGTAATGGCTGCAACAATAATGACTTCCAGAACGGGATACTTTCCAAATTTCGTGGACTTGCGTCGACGACACCAGGCAATATTTGCCCTAATGAAAAAGGCTCCCCAAAGCCCTCCAAATACCCCTAGGAGAATAAAAGGAAACAGTTCAAAAAGGTACCATGGTGTATGATACTCCACATAAAAAAGGACCAGACGGCTGTTACCAAATGGATTGATGGACCTCAAAACAAATGCAGCCACTAAAGCAGCAAAAAATGATCTCCATAAAGTTTTGAGAGGAAAATAATAGCTAACCTAAAAAAAAGAAAAGGAAAAGAAAAATTAATGCTATAATTTTATAAGATGTTTCTGATATATTATAACTTCAATGGTAAATATCCTAGCTCTAAATTTTGCTGTAGTTAGAATTTACATGTAATGGATTTTACTGTAATAAGAAAAATTGATGTTATTATTATTTTTGGAGATGGTGATCATCATTACAAATTGACAGTATCAATTGATCATAAATGTCTAATAAATACTAATAGAATACCTAGCGCTGTTTTATATTCAAAGTGAGTTTCACATTCAATTCAATCATGGTAGTTAAAAATAAATGTACCATCACCAACTCCTGTTAACTTATAATGCATTTAATTTGCCTCTTCTACATTAAAAAAAGAAAAAAGAATACAAACAACTAAAAGAAAAAAGTAAATTTAAAAACATTCTTGAACTAAAAGAGTTAAATTCATAGAAGTAGAGAGTAGAATAGGGGTTACCAGAGGCTGGGGGTTGGGGAGGTGAACAGGGAAAGGGGAGACATTAGTCAACGGGTATGAACTTACAGAGGAGGAATAAGTTCTGGTGTTCTATTGCACAGTAAGATGACCACAGTTAATAATATGTATTATATATTTCAAAATAGCTAAAAGAGGATTTTAAATGTTCTCACCACAAGGATATAATAAATATTTGAGGGATTTGCTAATCACTCTGATTTGATTATTCCGCAATGTATACATGTATAGACACATCACATTATACCCCATAAACAAAAACAATTATTATTTGTCAAAAAAAGTTAAAAAAAAATCCCTGGTTACATTTTTATGTAAAAAGAAAAGTCTTAAACACCTATTAAGAAAACAAAAACAAAATAATCCACTGAAGTCACTAAAATTATTTTCTTAAACATCAGTAACTGTATCAGAAATAATCACATGGGAAAAACTTTAAAACACAACATAGGAATTGATTAAAATTTTTTAAACAAAAACTACTTGGGAGGCTGAGGCAGGAGAATCACTTGAACCCTGGAGGCGGAGGTTGCAGTGAGCCAAGATCGCGCCATTGCACTCCAGCCTGGGCAACAAGAGTGAAACTCCGTCTCAAAAACAAAAACAAAACAAAACAAAAAAACCCCACAAAAAAACAGCCTGGCCAACATGGTGAAATTCCATCTCTACTAAAAATACAGAATTTAGCCAATGGAAATAGATTGTTTCACATGTCCTCTATTAAGTCAAATTCACATCTTCTTACTTTTAAATATGTCAACAAAGTAAAGTTAGATTTTAAATAATTACTAACATTCATACATTAATAAATTTTTTAAAAGTTTCCTCCAGGTATGGAGCATGAAGAACATTTACTTTTTATTAAGAATGAGTGGAAAACAACTTTAGAAAAATAAATTTGAAAACAAAGTCTCTACCTATTACATCACCTATAAAACTGAAATGTGTGAAATATATTTGTAATGGTAATTATATATAATTTTAATTGTTGCATTCTTTTCACCTACCTCCTCCAGGCTAAAAAGAACTCCTCCAATTGGTGCACCAAAAGCTACAGAAACCCCTGCAGCTGAGGCAGCTGATAGCACCTAGAAAGAGGATATGGCTTATTTCATAATTTCATAGAAATTCAAACATACCAAATAAAAAGTCTTCATGTTACTTGAATTTTCCAAATGGATTTTCTGAACTTAACTTGCATGTTTCCTTGCTCCCTAAGCAAAGGGTAACTATTCATTTCTTCTATTAAGATTTGTTTCTTTCTCCTGTGCTTTAATTGAAAGGTCAGTCATGCATTTACTATTCAGTTAAAAAAACATTTTTGCCAGATACACTAATGTGAATAGGGTGTAAAGAAGAGGAGGAAATGAATATAGACAATTTTCAAGATGTATGTTTGTGTAGATAAGAGGGGAGGGCAGTAACTGGGATGGGGAGCTATTTTTAAATAGGATATCATTTCTTCAAATTTTAGAGCTAACTGCTCCACCATAAATACTCTATTCCAAATCCTAGCAAGATATGCAGGGAACCGAAGACCTTGTAAGATTCCCTATATTTTCACTACCCTATGCATTCTGAAATACTGCTAAAATACTATCAATCTAGAGAGCCTCATTCTGAAAGCACACACAACAGCTCCTCAAGTTACAGTCTCACCAACCAACACCTCTACAAAAAAATTAAAGGAAAAGAAAAATCCAAGGACACTCTTCCGTGTCCTCTCTCCAGCTCCCCAGTCTATCAGTTGGTAATGGTCTACTTCCCACCAGTAAGCAAACTACACCTATAATTTCACTAGGGTTTTATTTGTAATTATTTTTCTAAGAGTCTGTATTCCTTTATTTTTTTTGAGACAGAGTTTCTCTCTTGTCTCTCAGGCTGGAGTGCAATGGCGTGGTCTCAGCTCACTGCAACCTCCACCTCCTGGGTTCAAGTGATTCTCCTGCCTCAGCCTCCCGAGTAGCTGGGATTACAGGCGCCTGCCACCACGCCCGGCTAATTTTTGTATTTTTAGTAGAGACGGGGTTTCACCATGTTGGCCACACCGGTCTCGAATTCCTGACCTTAGGTGATCTGCCTGCCTCAACCTACCAAAATGCTGGGATTATAGGCGTGAGCCACCGCGCCCAGCCAAGTGTCTGTATTCCTTTCACTACTTTAATACAGCAAATATCCAAGGCTACCTAAAGTATTTCTTCAAATGGTCAATTGTTACATTTCCAGAAGAGAAATTATAAATAATAAAAATTAAGCTGTAAATGGTTAAGATCATGAACTCCATAGTCAGGCTGCTGTGTTGAAATCATGGCTCTGCTACTTACTAGCTGTATGGCTATGGGTAGATAACCTAACCTATATGTGCCTCAGTTTTCTCTAAAATGGAAATGTGATAATATTACTTAGCTCTTAAGGACTGAGTAAATATATAGAGAGTGCTTTAGAACAGTGCCTGGCACCAGTAAATACTTTATAAAAGTTTGGTGAATTAAAAATAAATAAATATTTGTTTTAATCAAATTGTTGGCATTAGAATGTAGACTCTGCTTATTTGGGGAGGAAAGGGAGCAAATTTAGCTTCTTTTTTTTTTTCCTCCACTAAAAGGAATGCAAACATATTTATTTGAATGTCCTGATCCTGAATTTACAACCAAACTAACACCTAGGTATCTATAACTCATATACATGTTTTAATCCATTTCACACGTATCTAAGAAGCATTTAATTTAAAAATATCAACGCTCTCCCCTCTTGTCTACACAAAACTATGGGACCTTAATGCTTTCAACTAACCGTGAATTCTTGCCATTTATATATACACTAAGGTGACAGAATAACAACGTATTAAACATTAACTAATCATTACAGTATGAACATTAAAATTTAGGTAAACTTAATTTCTCAAACATCTAATAAATTACATTTTTTGAACTTAGAATAAGTAAAAGTCTTACCAAAAAATATAAAGGTACAACAGAAAGTAATGGAATTGAATTGAGGAGGCAAATCCTCTAGCTTCATCTTAGCTCCTAACTTGCTACGCTACAGGATGGTTTTGAGTTTGTTTTGAACACACACAAATATATACCCACATAGTCGTAAAGGCAGTAATGTAAGTAGATAAGACCACAGACTTTGAAGTCAAAGAAAAATGAATTTTAACCCACGTTCCACCACTTACTAGGTATGTAGTCTCGGGCAAGTTAGTTAGCTGTTTTCAGCCCTAGTTTCCTAATCACTAAATGAGGATAACAGGGCCATATTACTAAATTACTGTGAAATTAAGTATTAAAATCCAAGTAAAGTATCTGCCACAGTACCAGATACACAGAAAGTAATCAATAATGCTAGCTATTTTTGTTATAAAGTACTGGAATCACAATTATTCAGAAATGAAACTACGACAATCTGAAGTATTCCACTTTTGGGATATCTACGTCCAATGCAAGGACAATATTTTAATGCGAACATTAAAATGTACTAGAATTATTTCAATTGAAGATTAAACAGTTTGATAAAATATTCTACTTTTTTGGTTACAGTACATTAAAAAACTCAACAAGATGAAAAGGTTCTGCCAGTATTTAATGAGATGTTTTTCAAAAAATCATATCTTAAAAACTCAAAGATCTCCGTACCATCTAGGGCTGTAGATTTAGATTTGGAAAATAGGAAGGGACTGGGCTCCCAAAGTCTAGAGCTAATATAAAGGATTCAGGAAAATGCCCAGAGCAATATGGAAACATCAGAGGAAATCCATAATATATATAAAGTTTCAAGGTCTTGTAGAAGATCTCAGGCTGGCCTAAAGAAATGGTAAAGGAAATTGCCTTAAACAATCAAATGAAAAGGATTTCCTGTTATCTCTTTAATGTGAATTTCTGATTTAAACTTCAAGAGCTTCTAAAGGCCCTCAGAACTTCCCCATAGCACTGGATAGCATTTTTCATATCACACACCACTTACACTGGCACCAGACACTGCCTCCAGGAGGAAAACACAGCTATTAAGATTTCCCAACCTCTTAATGTTGAAAGTAAGAGTGAAAAACAAAGCTAAGCTTAGAAAACACTTCAGAAGAGGAAAGATGTAAGGTAAAGTGGTAACAGGAAGATCTTCGTGAAATGCAGCTGAAACCCAATGGACACCAGCTGTGTATCTAAAGCTTCTCTAAAATATAAGATGAACTGAGCAGCACTGCGAATGGATTCTAGAAAGATGTTATAGATTATTCAGGAAAAACAGAAGCACAAATCTCAAAATTTTTTATCTGAATACAGAATTTATTATTTTACACTAAGAAATTCTTTACTTAAATAAATACTATATAATATATATTTTTCAGTCAAATTAACTACAAAAGACACTTACCTCCCTTTTTTTAGCTTCGTTTGTGCTATACTTTGGAAAGAGGTAGGAAAAGATATTTCCGCAGCAACAGGCAACATGTACCAGGGGACCTTCTTTTCCTAAACTCAAACCTGATGCCACAGCCAGGACTAATGTGATGGTTTTAATCATTAAAGTCCATTTTCCCAAGTAACCTCTGATGATGAATCCACTTAAAATAGTTTTAATCTACAAGGCAAAGATTAAGGCAGCTTAATGTCCTTTAAGAAACATGAGAATGTAACAAATCCAAGTTATTTTCTTGTTTTACGCACAAAAACAACCTTGCAAATTTTAGCAGCCTACAGAAAAATTTATAGTTAATTTTTCGAAAACTTTACCTATTATGCTACATATAATAAATTGATATTATAATCTAATTCTCTACCCAAGAAAGGAGAGAGGGCAACACTATCTCAGGAACAAAATCAAAATATCAGGCCATGTTAAAATGAATACAGACCTTAATTATAAGGATTATAATTACATAACCAAAAAAAGGGCGAATTTGAATGTTTCTGTTGTAAAAATAAGCATAATATTTTAAATATATTTTGGACATTATGTTAGAAATAAGAATATTATGTTTTCTCTGAGTACTGTAATTATGTGCAATAGTTTTTTATGTATCAAGAATGAATAACAACTGTTATATACTGCATGATATTGCTTTTTATGAAAGATATTCTTAATACAAACTTAAAGATCACAATTCCATTTTAAAAAGAAATGTATTAGGAAAAAGTTGGTAACTTATTTAACTACAGAAAAATAAAAGAGAAAAGAGATAAGTTCAAATCAAGTTCAATCAATCCTATGTATAACTCTACTTTATTGTGATGAAAAATAAAACCCAAAAGTTTGTACTGTTGACCCACTGTGATTAACTACTTTCTCAAAGCATAAAATGGCCAAATTCAAGAATAATTAACTTATCTAATCAAAAGGTAATTATAAAAAGTGAATGAATCAAAATCAGGGTCATAGCCAGGTGTGGTGGCTCACACCTGTAATCCCAGCACTTTGGGAGGCTGAGGCGTGTGATCACTTGAGGTTAGGAGTTTGAGACCAGCCTGGCCAACATGGTGAAACCCCATCTCTACTAAAACAAACAAACAAACAAACAAACAAATACAAAAATTAGCGGGGCATGGTGACACGTGCCTGCAATCGCAACTCCTCAGGAGGCTGAGACACAAGAATTGCTTGAGCCTGGGACACAGAGGTTGCAGTGAGCTGAGATTGCGCCACTGCACTCCAGTCTGGGCGACAGCACAAGACTCAGTCTCAAAAAAAAAAAATTCAGGGTCATAACAGCAAAGTAACAACTAACCCGTCAAAGAACATTAGGTCACAAGATACTTCTTCCAGGCTCTTGATGTTTAACTAAATAGTCTGAAAATTTGCCTAGTCATGTGTTAAATTAGTGGTGAGAGAAAAAAAAAAATCAGCCTTCACAGTAAATGACCAAATGACTATGGGGAACAATATTTTTCAATGATGTTTACCATCAGCTTATACTTAAAAAATTTTTTTTTTCATATTATGAACTATCCCCTCCCTCCAGAAAAGCCAACTTTTATTATCACTAAGGTCAAAAAGATAAGCATCATAATAATGTTTAATGACACTAAATATTACTTGGCTTACCTCTGGAATTCCAGAGCCACAGGCATATGGAGCAAATACCTTTACCAGGGAAACTGCAAGAAAGGCAAAACTCAAGGCCCAGAAGATGTACATTATGTAGTTCATGATATAAGAACCAGGACCCTAAAAAGAAAATAGTTCGAGAGTATGAATTTAATTTACATTGCACCTCTAATGCAAATGCTTGTCATAAGAAACTTCAGTAAACGGCCAGGCATGGTGGCTCACGCCTGTAATCCCAGCACTGGGAGGTTGAGGCGGGTGGATCACCTGAGGTCAGGAGTTCGAGACTAGCTTGGCCAACGTGGTGAAACCCTGTTGCTATTAAAAATACAAAAATTAGCTGGGCATGGTGGCGCACACCTGTAATACCAGCTACTCGGGAGGCTGAGGTAGAAGAATCGCTTAAACCCCGGAAGCGGAGGTTGCAGGGAGCCGAGATCGTGCCACTGCACTCCAGCCTGGGCAACAGAGTGAGACTCCATCCCACTGGCCAAAAAAAAAAAAAGAAAGAAAGAAAGAAAAGAAACTTCAGTAAAATGTGTAAAAGTCTCCTGGTTTATTTCCACAATAATAAAAACTTTATATAAACAAAATATTTAAGTAGAGTCCAAAAATTAATGCCTACATATACCAAGGAACCCTGAGCACATTTAATCTTTTTCCTAATCCCTAAAGTCTTGTTACCAACACATCTCAGCTATACTTCAATCTCTGCCTACAAACCACTTTTTGGAAACAGTGGAAACAAATTGCATCACCACTCAGATTTCACTCTGCTGCAACTTTCCAGATCATTAAACTCAATTCAATTAAGCCAGGTGAGAAACAGCATACTACTCATCTTACCGCAAATGTATACCTTTTAGTTCTAAAGTTCAGCTAAAACAAAATTTAAAAAATATATCCATGTCATCATGTAAAAAATATACATGTAACATCCTAAGTTCTAAAATGTTCTTTGTAGATCATAGTAAATCAATCATTTAAATGCTGTAATGCCACAAATAAAAATGTCTGATTATCTTCAATGTATCTCTACGTAGGTTGATTTTACTAAATTATTTGATAATACTTTCATAATTCAAACTTCCCAATCTTAGTAATATATTAGTTTTAATAACTTGACTTCTTAGTAACTTTACACAGATCTTACTGCAATAACTATCACTTCTTTTCTACTACAGCTCAAATATATTTGCACCACACTCCAGAGGATTTGTTATATGACTGACTATGCAGTTAACTAATAAAAAAGCTACTTGAAACAATATTGCACTTAATTCTTTCTTGCTGCAATGTGTTGAGGGTGGATCCATTTGATGTGTATGCAATCATCTAATATGTGATTAGTTCTATAATTAAATGAATTGGAAACATTTTGCTATATCAATTAGTAATTCATCTTGAGACAAAGCAAGACTTACCTCTGCTTGACCTATGATTAATTCTGCCCATGTTTTCCACTGTGGACATTTATCCCTCTCTTCAAATGTTGTTTCATTAGATCCCCAACAGCACTGTTCGTGGTTGTACCACAACGCACTAAGGCAAATGCCCTCCTTTAGGTCAGTCATCCAATCGGCAGCAATGTCTATTAATCCGGCCAGTGCCCCTATAAAAACATGTTGGAGATGGTAAAAAAAAAAAAGTCAATTTTTTGGGAGTCGAGAACAATCTAGTTAAAAGGCAAGTGGAAAGCAGGAGACTCCTAAATAAAGGGTCATTTATGAACTACATATAAATTTAAGATTTTCAAATTTTAGTTATAAACTGTAAAGAGTTATTTTTTACAATAAAAGTGCTATTTTTGTTTGGAATTTTAAAAAGTCACATCATTCAAATTAATTGTGATCTGAAAAACAGTGTTTAAAAGATACTAAAATATCTTCAAAAGACAGCTACTTGGCAGGAGGTTCACAAATCTAATTTTCAATCGATAACTTAATTAACAGACTTATAAATGATGTCAATTTCATTAAAATTTAATGTCCATTAGAAATAATTATTGAAACTCATAGGAATAATATTTTCTTAAATTACAGAAAACCATATATCAAGATTACTTTATTGTGAGAATATAAAAAATACACAAATTTATGGTCAAATCTGGGTCCTTCTTATATAAAGAGATCAGTGGGTTACATACACAGAGGCCGTAAAATTACTATGCATGCCAATTAGAATTATCAGTACTTTATTCTCCACAAAAATTTTAATTTTTGTGGTCTTCTGAACATAATCTTCCGTCATGGAAGCTGAAAGTGATTATAACAGTGCTTAATATTTGTTTTCAGGTCCTCAACAGCTCTTTCTTAAAATCTCACACATTGGGACTTTGTGGCCACGCTGTATAGCAAGGTGATGAAGGGGATAGGTCTTGAGCTAGAAGGCTTTAATTCAAATCCTGGTTTAGCCATTTACTAAACTGTATGACCTCAGTCAAACTAAGTTACTTTTCTTCTGCTTCAGTCTCCTCATCTGCAAAATGGTGATAATGACAACACTGGTACCACAGGATTGCGGTGAGGTTTAAATACATGTCAAGTTTTTAGAACAGTGTACAACACATAGGAAGCACTCAATAAATATTAGCTATTTATTACGATGTTAATATCAAAAGATACTTTATTGATCATCTGATCCAAACCACTTATTTTACAGATATAGAAACTGAGTCCAGAAAGATCAACCAAGCTGGATAAACAAGTAAAGTGATAGAGCCAAGACTAGACTTGGAAGCCTCCTGCCTCCTAGTCTTATATTTAAGGAGATTTTTTGAAGAAGAGAAACAAATGCTTTTTAAAATCCAACGGTACCTGAAAAAAAATTGAGGGAAGGAGGGAAGAACAGTTTATACTTCTGTTAACTAAAAAAGGATTGCTTGAAAAATTTTCTTTACCTGATGCCAATCCTGTTAGTGTTACTACTAGCCATCCTGACCACGCATCATACAAACTTTTTGTCATTTCCCATGCTGATTCTTTCTTTTTGCTGTTGATCTGAAATTAGAAATGTTTATGCTTCATTTTTCCAACTATGAATAGAAGCCACAGTTCTAGAATCTAGCAATTTTTCTCATTTACCATACATAGAACAGTAATTTCAGAACTAAATAATGGAAAAGGTAATTCTGGAGCAAAATCACTACATTACAGACAGTTGTTAATACCTGTAAACCAGACTACATGTCTTTACCCAAGATCTGCTTTTATTTTTTATTAAAAAAGTTTTTTTCTTTCAATGAGACTGGGCCTCGCTATGTTGGCCAGACTGGTCTTGAACTTCTGAGCTCAAATGATCTACCTGCCTTGGGCTCCCAAAGTGCTGGGATTACAGGTGTGAGCCACCGTGCCCAGCCAAGATCTGCATTTTAATAAGAACCTTGAGATTTGAGTGCAAAGGGTCCACAAACTATATAAAATCTGGCCTAGATTGTTTTAAATTGAATCAAATTTGAACCTCAATTGGTACACATAACTAACTATCTTTTATATATGTCTTCTGTAAGACAATATGGTTTGAATTATCGGTCATTCTCTGGTCCTAGCAGTTAAGTGGATTATAATGTTCTTTAAAAGACAGGATCTGTGTATAATAATACCATGTCCATAAATACAATGTATTACAGAACAATCATGTGGACAAAGGGACCCCCCAAAACTTATAGGCCTTTTAATACGCAGGTTTGGAGAGCTCTGATCCCATTGGTAGAGTCCAGAGGCTCTTTCTTTACTGTGTAAGGCAAAAGTGTCCTCTACTGGATATAGTGTAGGAAGTTAGGAGATTAATAAGAGTAATAGATTTGATCCAGATCTCACTATACTAAAACACAAGAAGGTAAGTCTCACCTCTCTTACTAAGAATGTACTTCTAAACCTAAATCCCTAACTAGTCAACACCTCTCTTCTGTTCTACTAGGATTGTTGCTTTAGAAACCCATATTTTTGGCCAGGTGTGGTGGCTCACGCTTGTAATCCCAGCACTTTGGGAGTCCAAAGCGGGTGGATCACGAGGTCAGAAGTTCAAGACCAGTCTGGCCAACACAGTGAAACCCCTTCTCTACTAAAAATACAAAAATTAGCTGGGTGTGGTGGCGGACGCCTGTAATCCCAGCTACTTGGGAAGCTGAGGAAGGAGAATCACTTGAACCCGGGAGGCGGAGGTGGCAGTGAGCAGAGATTGTGCCACTGCACTTCAGCCTGGGTGACAGAGCTAGACTCCATCTCAAAAAAAAAAAAAAAGTCAATTTTCAGCCCAGGACTTCAGTGCTCAACTGTTCTGAAGGAGGGCTACAGCTGGAATTCAATGACCCAGTCTATTTCTTTTTTTTTTTTTTTTATACTTTAAGTTTTAGGGTACATGTGCACAACGTGCAGGTTTGTTACATATGTATACATGTGCCATGATGGTGTGCTGCATCCATTAACTCGTCATTTAGCATTAGGTATATCTCCTAATGCTATCCCTCCCCATTCCCCCACCCCACAACAGTCCCCGGTGTGTGATGTTCCCCTTCCAGTGTCCATGTGTTCTCACTGTTCAATTCCCACCTATGAGTGAGAACATGCGATGTTTGGTTTTCTGTCCTTGCGACAGTTTGCTGAGAATGATGGTTTCCAGCTTCATCCATGTCCCTACAAAAGACATGGACCCAGTCTATTTCAAGAATCGGGTCTATTTGAAGTCACAACGCTCCACTAAAATGACACGGTAAGTTCTAAGTTGAATGAGGCAATTTTACCCCTTCTACCCTATAAGCAACCAAACACAGATATTAACCATTCTTTGAATTAGAAATAGGTTATTTCTTTAAAAAATAATCACTAAACTCCATGTTGCTTTTCCTCAATAAAAATAATGTGTAAGAAAACATGATAATATTAAGCCGTTTTCAGGCTGAGTCACTGCTGTTTTCTTTATATAACTGCTTGCACAGCATCATAGTCAGTCACTTAAGTAGTTGCTTGATGGAGTGTACCAAGTAAAAAAGATATATGTACAGAGAGTTCAATCATCACCGTTCCTAAAATCTGGAAATCATTTAAATGTTCATCAACATAGCATCAGATAAATAAATTGCAGTATACCTATGTAATGAGAAATTCTGCAGCAATTAAAAAGAATGAGATATATTTAGCATTATACAGGAAAAAAGCAAGATGGCTAAAAGCATGCTAAAAGACAGGAATATAAATATTTATGCTTATATTTTTAAAAATCAGAAGATAAACCATAAGTTAAAAATGTAAATTATTACTTATAAGGGGAAGAAGACAATGGATTGGATGGGACAGAGATGGAAACTAGACTTCTTTGAACATGCCTGTTTTGTTCATTTAACTTTGGAACCGTGGAAATACTTCATATATGTATAATAAAACAAAACTAAATCTAAAAAGCAAACCTTAAAAATTGAAGTAAAGTTAAATGAATCAAAGGTGCATCTAACTGGTAACATAATGCCACAGAAGAAACTATTCCAAGGGACTTTACAACAAAGTAATTTGTATAAATAACTTTGGTGGAATAAATAAAGGATAGGCCAGACATGGTGGCTCAGTTCTGTAATCTCTGCACTTTGGAAGGCAAAGGCAGGAGGACTGTTAGAGGCCAGAAGTTTCAGACCAGCCTGAGTAACATAGCAAGACCCAGTCTCTTAAAAAAAAAAAAAAAATTAGCCAGGCATGGTGGTGTGCACCTGCAGTCCCAGCTACCTGGGAGGCTGGAGACAGATTACCTAAAATTTTTCAGTAGGCATATTGTTGGAGATGGTGTTGGTACTGTTATACTGACAATGTTGTATGTGTGTATTGTGGGCTAAATGAAATGACTATGTTTGTGATGTTCAGATTTTTGGCATGACTTAAAGGAAATGCAGATTTAAGAACTAGAAGTTTAGTCCCATAGTTATGAATTCAAATTAGTAGAGTCATATAAACTTAGGAGGCTAGAAACAATAGCCAACCCAGAAGTAACAAGTATCACCTAGTGCCTAGATTGTACCTATATTATATTTTCCTTCAATGGAATCAGAGAGCTCCTTGAGAAATGGCTGATTCCAGGCTTGCTGCGGGAAATGTCTACGATGAATCAGGATTAGGATTAGGATTATCTAAGGACATGACGAAGGACACAGATAGCAAACCAAAAAAGCTCCCACTAATTTAAATAACATGAACATCAATAAGAATAATAACAGTGATGATTAAACCACAAATATACTTAAATCCATGAGTCCATGAAGACACAGAAAAAAACAACCAAACAAGCAAAAAATCTCATTGGTCAACTTTGAGGATGCTAAGGAACCTAGTATTTCAAGATTTCTCCCTTTCCTGTACCACCTTTACTTCAGGGAATCCAAATGGTTGATGTGGGGTAAACTCTCTATAGAAATATGCAAGCTAATAAATAAAAAAGGAACAACAATTAAACTGCAACCATTTTGTAAAATACTGAAATAGTAATATTTGAAATTACAGAATGACAATTTGCTTCGAAATAATCTGGGGTAGGAAGGCTACAAGTATAACAAAAAAGTTCATGGAAAAAAAGAATTAGGTTGGGTATATGCACTGACATAGAAAGGCTTTAAAAGTTAATGAAGGCCGGACGCAGTGGCTCCTACCTGTAATCCCAACATTTTGGGAGGCTGAGACAGGTGGATCACTTGAGGCCGGGAGTTTGAGACCAGCCTGGCCAACATGGCGAAACCACATCTCTACTTAAACTACAAAAATTAGCCAGTGTGGTGGCGTACGCCTGTAATCCCAGTTACTTGGGGTGCTGAAGCACGAGAATTGCTTGAGCCTGGAAGGCAGAGGTTGCAGGGAGTCGAGATCGCACCACTGAACTTCGGCCTGGGCAAAAGAGCAAGACTCTGCTTAAAAAAAAAAATTAATTTTAAGAACAATAGTAAGTATATAAATGTGTGGAATTTTCCAGCTTTAAAAAATTTTGTTTATATAAGCATGGATCAAAATATTGAAAAATATTTTATTGGTCTAGGAAGAGATGATTGATAAAATTAGCTAGGACACATACTGGCTACTTCATATATTGCTATACCATTTGCAATGTTTTCAAGGACTGTACACTAACCATTTACATACTCAGAGAAAAAAGTGTTTTTTGTTTGTTTTGGAGGGTGACAGGGTCTTGCTCTATCACCTAGGTTGGAGGGCAGTGGTGCAATCATAATTCACTGTTACTTAGAACTCCCAGGCTCAAGGGATCCTCCCACCTCAGCTTTCCGAGTAGCTAGGACTACAGGCGCAAGACACTATACCCAGCTAATTTTTGTTTTGTTGTGTAGAGATAGTCTCCATATTTGCCCAGGCTGGTCTCAAACTCCTGGGATCCAGCGATCCTCTGCCTCAACCTTCCAAAGCACTGGGATTACAGGCATGAGCCACTATGACCAGCCTGTTTTGGTTTCCTTTGATCTCAGTTTTCTCTAAAATTTTATGAACATAGTGTCACGGATACTCTCTAGGTACCACACTTTAAAATATACTTAAATCCCAACCTGAATACTGTTAATGTCTCTGAATGTATACTTCTAAGTACAAATGTATTTACCTAATGATCATACAAGACACAGGATTTATAGTGTGTCTGATCTAGGCACTTTGGATTAAAATAGTGATTTTCAAAGTACGGTCTACAGGCACCTTGGAGGATCCCCGAGACCTTTTCAAGGGTTCTGCAAGATAAAACTGTTTACAAAATAATACAAGACATTATGTGCCTTTTTCACTGTGTTGACATTTTTACTGAAAATGCAAAACCAGTGGCAAAATTGCTGACTCCTTAGCAAAAATCAGGCAGTGGCACTCAAATGTACTGGCAGTCATTACATTCTTGACTGCCATGCTTCCCAGTAAAATCAAATAAATAAATAATATTATGCCAGTTTCAAATAAGAGCATCTTTGATGAAGCAGTAAAAACTGCTCAATCTGTCTCAATCAGAGTCTTTTTAATATTTTGTGTGATGAAATAAGAACCATGCATAAGGAACTATGCATAACTACACACATCTGCTGCATGTGGAAGTATGTATGAAGTTATGTCCTAAAGAAAAGCACTTGCGTAATTTATTTGAGTTGCATAATAAACTAGACACTTCTTACATGGAATGCCATTTTTACTTGAAAGAGTGACATCAAACTATGGTTTTCCAGACTTGGGAATTTGACAGGTATTTTCTTAATAATGAAACCAAGTAATCCTGTCATTTTTAAGTTAAATAAATGTGTATTTGTTTCCAATGATAGAATTTGAGCTCTCCAGTAAAAATCAGAATTTTAGGAAACTTGTATCTATCACTGTAAGGATGATAGGTTCCCAATACTTAGAGTCTTTTCTGAATAGATCAAAGGTAAAATTAACAAATGTGATTTTTAAAATATTGTATTATATTATATAAGTGTCAACATTTAAAAGATCCACATAAATCAGTGAATCAATATTTTCTAAATGATCACTGCATAATGTTACAAAATCATATATTCAAAATCAATGGATTTTAATGTAACAGAAGACAAAGTTCATTGATGCAGTTTCAAAGTACACATTACAACTAATCTTTAAGAAACTAACAATTGTCACTTTAGTGTAGTATCAAAGAAGAATATTTGCAATAATCTTAAAGACTATTAAAATACTCATAGCTTTTCCAACTATATTATCTGTGTATGAGGTTGAATTTCTTCACATACTTCCATAAAAACAACATACAACATATTGACTGCAAAAGCAGATATGAGAATCCAGCAGTGTTTTATTAAGCCAGACAATAATGAGATTTATAACAAATGTAGCACAATGTCATTCTCTCACTAAATTTTTTTTGAAAATATAGTTTCGTAAAAATGTTATTTATGTTAACATGTAATGGGTTTTGTTACTGTTATTTTTAAATGAATTATTTTTTTTTAAATCCTCAGTTTCAGTGTCTAATATGGTAAATATCCATTGATAAAAACCACGTAAACAAAGCCTCCTTGGAGCTCTTCAGTATCTTTTAAGAGTTTAAAGGGGATCTGAGAGCAAAAAGTTTAAGAATCACTGGATTAAAGCACTGGATTTCATGTACTGTATTTTATTTTTAGATATGCCCTAAAGGTAAATATCATCTGATGAATCTCAGAAGCTGTACCTTTCATAAACAATATAATATAATTTGAATTTCAGGTTCACACACATATACATTAATATGGAAGCTTATAATTTGTGTAAATAGTCATTTTCATTGACAAGTAAATTTCCAACACCAAAATTATATAGGGCCTTTTGAGATTTGGAATTTTATTTTTCAAAAAGATTTTCTACTTTGGGACGCTGAGGTCAGCCAATCACTTGAGGCCAGGAGTCCGAGACTAGCCTCGCCAACATGGCGAAACTTCATCTCTACTAAAAATACAAAAATTAGCTTGGCATGATGGCACACACCTATAATTCCAGCTACTCAGGAGGCTGAGTACAAGAATCGCTTGAACCTGGGAGGCAGAGGTTGCAGTGAGCCAAGATTGCACCACTGCACTCCAGTTTGGGCAACAGATTGGGCGACAGTCCCCCCACCTCCAAAAAAAAAAATTGTTTTTTAAAAAACGTATTTTGTATAAAAACTAGCCAGGCATGGTAGCATACGTTTGTAGTCCCAGCTACTCAGGAGGCTAACGCAGGAGCATCGCTTGAATCCATGAGGCGGAGGGTGCAGTGAGCCAATATCACACCACTATACTCCAGCATGGGCAGAAGACTGAGACTCCGTCTCAAAAATAAATAAATAAATACAAAATAAAAAATGTATTTTGGATTACATTATCAGTAAGTCACGACCACAAACAAAAAGGATCCATAAGTTGTACTTTTATATGTTAAAGCCATTTTTAAAAAAACAGTAAACCATTACAACACTCAATAAGCTTTATTTGGGAGCCAAATTGAGAAATATCTCAGAATCAAATACTGGGAAAGGAGATAAAAGAAAACAGCAAAATCCCACAAGACCATCTGCCCCCAGTAGATTTCTTCTTTTTCCATAGGTAAGAGCTATGCAATGAGTTTCCTTTTTTGCCTTAGCTGGTGGGCTGCTCAAAGCCCAAAATCATGCTGACCTCCATATCTGGAACTTAGCTTGTTCTTCCCCCCAACTCCTGTGCTGTATTTTTCCCTTTCCTTCTTATTTTGTCTTCTTATTGTATTTCCTTGTTTTTTAGCTACCTGAAATCCTTTCTGGAAAGTTACAGGGTATAAGTAAACTAAAAAAATTTAACATAGAAAAAGAAAAAAACATGTACCACATATGAAATGTAGACATTTACTTATATTAAATGTAAACATATTTTGGCAGCCTGAGATCATTGGCAGAAATATATTATTAAAGGATCTAATTATGCACTATGTTTTTAAAACTTTTTACTAAAAATACTTACCCGTCTATGCCTTTCTCTGTCTTTACATTTTTCTCGCACCCAATCAATAGTATGGAAATCATCATATGTACCAACACCTGGAATTGGTTCATCCAAAAGATCCAGTAAATGTGTAGAACTGTTAATGCTGCCTCCATTTGTCATTGTATAATGAGTTCCTACAGAAGAGAAAAGGAAAGATGAGTATGTTTTAGAAGAGACAACAGTGAGCTAATTGACCTTCTTAGAAATTCATTATTAAGTCATACAGAAATAATCCCTCTCCCTCTCCCTCGTCTCCCCCTCTCCCTGGTCTCTGACTCCTGCCTTCCACGGTCTCCCTCTGTTGCCAAGGCTGGACTGTACTGCCGCGATCTCAGCTCACTGCAACCTCCCTGCCTGATTCTCCTGCCTCAGCCTTTGGAGTGCCTGGGATTGCAGGCACGCGCCGCCACACCTGACTGATTTTTGTATTTTTTGGTGGAGATGGGGTTTCGCAGTGTTGGCCGGGCTGGTCTCCAGCTCCTGACCTCGAGTGATCTGCCCGCCTCGGCCTCCCGAGGTGCCGGGATTGCAGACGGAGTCTCGCTCACTCAGTGCTCAATGTTGCCCAGGCTGGAGTGCAGTGGCGTGATCTCGGCTCGCTACAACCTCCACCTGCCAGCCGCCTGCCTTGGCCTCCCGAAGTGCTGAGATTGCAGCCTCTGCCCGGCCGCCACCCCGTCTAGGAAGTGAGGAGCGTCTCTGCCTGACCGCCCATCGTCTGGGATGTGAGGAGCCCCTCTGCCCCGCCGCCCAGTCTGGGAAGTGAGGAGCGCCTCTTCCCGGCCGCCATCCCCTCTAGGAAGTGAGGAGCATCTCTGCCCGGCCACCCATCGTCTGGGAGGTGAGGAGCGTCTCTGCCCGGCTGCCACCCCGTCTGGGAGGTGAGGAGCGTCTCTGCCCGGCCGCCACCCAGTCTGGGAGGTGAGGAGCACCTCCGCCCGGCAGCCCAGTCTGGGAGGTGGGGGGCGCCCCCACCCGGCAGCCGCCCCATCTGGGATGTGAGGAGCCCCTCTGCCCGGCCGCCACCCTGTCTGGGAGGTGTACCCAACAGCTCATTGAGAACGGGCCATGACGACGATGGCAGTTTTGTCAAATAGAAAAGGGGGAAATATGGGGAAAAGAAAGAGAGATCAGATTGTTACTGTGTCTGTGTAGAAAGAAGTAGACATAGGAGACTCCATTTTGTTCTGTACTAAGAAAAATTCTTCTGCCTTGGGATGCTGTTATCTATAACCTTACCCCCAACCCCCTGCTCTCTGAAACATGTGCTGTGTCAACTCAGGGTTAAACGGATTAAGGGCGGTGCAAGATGTGCTTTGTTAAACAGATGCTTGAAGGCAGCATGCTCCTTAAGAGTCATCACCCCTCCCTAATCTCAAGTACCCAGGGACACAAACACTGCGGAAGGCCGTAGGGTCCTCTGCCTAGGAAAACCAGAGACCTTTGTTCACATATTTATCTGCTGACCTTCCCTCCACTATTGTCCTATGACCCTGCCAAATCCCCCTCTCCGAGAAACACCCAAGAATGATCAATAAATACTAAAAAAATTTAAAAAAAAATCACTTGAAATCACTGCAATTAGAGAAAAATGTGTTAAGAAAAATTATCCAAAACTTGGAAATAAGGCCAAAAAATTATGGCATGTCCTCTTAAAGTCAAACCCGAGTGTCAACAATTAGCCTGCATAATAGTCACCTGACGCTCTGGAGAATTTTGAAGACTATTTACTACTGATTAGGGAATAGACTCTGTAAAATTAGAAAATGATTTGTAAAAGATAAATTGAAAATAGTAATTTTTATCTGGTAAAATGCAAATGAATTCTGTCCAGTAGAAACAATAACCCTTAGAGTTGTGGTTTTGTTTTTGCCCTGTAAGAATTTGCTTTCTTTCACTGATGATATACACTTCATCTCACACATCCTCTTCTCAATCAGCCTTGTCATCAGGCGGGTTCCCTCATTAGAGTCAAATAAATCTTTGACACATGTTCACCATATATCTTATATGAGTATCACAGACTTCAGAAATGTATCAGGAAGGACATTAAAAGATAGCTCAAGAAAAAGAAATACAAGTGGCTTTTAAATATGAAAATAAGCTCAACCTAACACATAAAAAGAAATGCAAATCAAATCCACAATATCATTTCCCTCTATCAGATTAGTAAAGATGAAGTGTGTGAATGCACTAATTTAGCAAAGCTATGGAGAAAGAAGTCCTATCACAAAATTAGTAGTTTAAGTATGAAATGGAATAATCCCTTTGGGAAGGCGAAAGCTAACAAAATTTAACATACACAGATGCTCTTCAACCTAGCAAGTTCACTTCTAGGTTTTTTTCTTGCAGCTACACTTGCATAAATCCTTGAATAAACCCATAAATTATGCACAATGTGGGCAGAACATCTTACTATGTGCTATAGAAAGAAAACAAAAACATAATAATGCCAAAATGCTCATAATCTAAAACGGGTTGGCAAAGAGCCAAAGAGTAAATATTTTAGGCTTTGGATGCCACGCAGTTGCAACAACTCAATTCTGCCATAGTAGCAGAAAAGAAATCATAGACAATATGTTCATGAATGAGTCTGAATGTGTTCTGATAAAACTTTATTTACAAAACAGATGAAGGGCAGGATTTGGCACATGGCTCATAGTTTGCCAATCCCTGATCTAAAGTCTGTACAGCAGACTTTACGACTGAAGACTTCTATAAAGAATTTTTTACATAAATAGCACTTTACAGTGTAGCAGATACAAAGATAATTAAAAAAAAAAACTGCCCCTAACTTCCAGGTGCAATATATTATAATATTGTTATAATATAACAAATTATATTTCAAAATAAAGTTCAAATACTGAAGTTCCAAGGTTCCAATATTCTTTGACTACAATTCTAGTCATGTTACCTATATTTAATTTGTTAAAAAGAAAGAAATCTTGGGACTGTAGCACCTGGAACTAGGTGGATTAATCTAAGAAAACTTCCTAAAAAACATGAATTTTAAATTGTAATATGAAATAAATTAGGCTATGGTTTCACAATGAGAATTATAGCTATACATTCCATGTTAGATACACTTAACACCTATTTCTGAAAGAAGAAACATATTATGAGTATAGTCTGTAAAAGACAATTTATATTGCTATTAGAAAAAGAGCTTTTGGGCCAGGTGCAGTGGCTCACGCTTGTAATCCCAGCATTTTGGGAGGCTGAGATGGGTGGATTGCTTGAGCTCAGGAATTTGAGACCAGCTTGGGCAACATGGCAAAACCTCATCTCTACTAAAAATACAAAAAAAAAAAAAAAAAAAAAATGCTGGGCATGGTGATATGTGTCTGTAGTCCCAGCTACTCAGTAGGCTAAGTTGAGAGAATTGCTTGAGCCCAGGTTGGTCGTCGTGCCACTGCATTTCAACCGGGCCACAGAGCAAGATGCTGTCTCAAAAAAAAAAAAAGAAAAGAAAAAGAGTTTAGAGTGTAAAAAACAGGCTGGGTAAGAAATATGATAATCCGAGTGAAAATTATTAGACCTGACAGTGGAAGTAAAGAGATACAAACATTTTGGGAAGAAATGTGGAAATACCTATCAAAATATAAGGGTTCTACATCTAGGAATTAATTCTACAAGTGCACAAAAGCTTAAATATTTAATTGAACCATTATCTGTAATACTGAAAAGTTCAAACCAATGGAAATGTCTCATCTATTGGTAATGAATGAAATTATGTAATTTATATATAATGCAGCAGTTAAAAAGAATAAGGTTGATTAATATATACTGGTATAAAAAATTGGCCATAATAAATTGCAGTTTTTAAAAAAGGGCCAGGTGTAGATCAGCATTTTTCATATGCAAATTACTGTGTAAAATTTATACAGTAATACACAGAATACAGAGAAAACAGTATGACCAAACATGAGACAACATATTAATAACGGTTATCTCTGGGGATTACAATTGTCAAAAGCAGAAAATGAACTTTCATTTTCTACTTTGTACTTACAGATATACATATATGTATAAGCACACACACAGTATTTTCATAGAACCATAGAGACAGCTATGAAAATAGAGAAATTCTAACGAATCCAATAATCATTTAAGTAAATAGAGCAATGAACTGTTACCAAAAGGCCCAGATTCTAGTCCTCGACAGCTAACTTTAGACAAGTCTCCTTTAAATATTAAGTATCTATCAGCATCCTTAACAACTACATGATATATGCTACAGCTTATAATAGATACATAAACAAAGAAACATTTAAATTTTTTCCAAAGCACTATAAACTTTGAAAACCTCATACATAATTTCAAATAGGTGATTTTAGCATAAGTGATTATAAATTATATCCTCAAATTATTTTGTAATGCAGATTTTAATGCCAAAAATTACTCAGAGGTTATTATTGAAAATGTAGCTCATTATTTGATATAGAATATAAGAAGTGGCACTCTATACTAATGTTTAAAAAAATTGTAAAAATTAAACACAAGATATGTTTATTTTATTATAGGGCTTTTAAGGAATGGAGCAAAATTCCCAGACTACTCTTGCCATCTTTCTGGTTTAAACAAACTCATTCTCTTTGGTTTACAGATTAAAAAACAATTATATATGTTAAAGCCAGAATCTGAACTTCTCGTAATCACTATAAACATTCTTAGACTAGATCAAGAGATCATGTGAAATCAACTTGGGTTGGGATAAGGGAGGAATGCACAAAGAACCACGATGCCAATACTATTAACTAATTTTATTACTGCTGAGATATAAGCCAAATAAACTATAGAGTAGGTTTTTTGATAATTCTGAGAGGACATGAATATAGAAGGTGCTAATATTTTAAACAACGTAATAGTACTAATAAATGTTTGCTTCTACCAGGTCCAACAGGGTTCTTGCTTATCTCCCTATTTATTACATTTAAATGCCTGCCTTGGAAGCCGGGAGTGGTGGCCCACGCCTGTAATCCCAGTACTTTGGCAGGCTGAGGAGGATGGATAGATTGAGCTCAGGAGTTGGAGACCAGCCTGGGCAACATGGCAAAACCCCATCTCTACAAAAACTAGCTGGGCATGGTGGTGTGCACCTGTAATCCCAGCTACTCGGGAGGCTGAAGTGGAAGGACTGCTGGAGTCTGGGAAATAGAAGCTGAAGTGGGCTGTGATTGCGCCAATGCACTCCAGCCTGGGCGACAGAGCAAAACTCGTCTCCAAAAAAAAAAAAAGTGTACCTTGGAAAGGTGTAAAACTTCTAAAAGGAGAGTGGCACACTGATTTCAGTGTTTTAGCAGAAGTACTCCAAAAAATAAGAATAATAATAATTGATACCATTCTGGGCCAAAGGTTTAAAGGCCCAATCCCTGCATCAATGCCCACGTTCATTTACATACAACACATACTCAAAAGCTCAATCTTAAAGCTTTAATAAAGCTCTTCCCCACCCTCCCATCCTAAGTTATGTAGGAACTTCCACTTTGAAAAGCTAGCTGAAAGGCCACACATTTTCTTGAGAAAAAGCAATTGGAGAATAAATATAACAGGAATACTTATAATATCTTGACATATGTGAGAATCTCTGACTCTGCTTTCCATATAATATTAAAATTGATCATTTAGAAAATGCAAATGCCACTTATGGCTTTCTGGTAAGATATACAGTACTTCTGTGGTATTCTGGCCAGAAATGCATAAAATGAATCTTATAAGGAAAAACCAGACACACCCAAACTAAGGGAAATTCTGCAAAATATATGGATTGTACTCTCCAAAAATGTCAAGGTTATAAAAGATAAAGAACTGAGGAACTGTTCTAGATTAAAACAACAAGATGTAACATGTGCTCCAGGATTAGCTCCTAGACCAGGAAAAAAAACTTTTTTCTTTTGTACTAAAGGACACAGTGGGACAACTGGCATATTGGAAAATGGTCTGCAGATCATGTCATAGTATGGTATCAGTGTAAATGTTCTGATTTTGAAAAGTGTAGAAGTGTACGGTAGCTATACAGAAGAAAATGCCCTTTCTTGAGGGAATACACACACTGAAGTATTTAGGAGTAAAAGCACGTCATGTCTGCGTTTTACTCTTTATGTGGCTCAGAAAAAAATATATAGTGCATACATGCCCTATGTCTATATAAAATGCTACATATTACATATAATGGCATATATCGTACTTGGAGAATACAGACATAATGAACAAATGTGGTAAAATATTAATATTTCAGGAATTGGGGTGACAGGTATATGGGATTCTTTGTACTATTTTTAAACTTCTGTAAGTCTGAAGTTACTTTAAGAAAAAGCCTACTATGAAATATTTTGCAAACTTCATTTTCCCTCCTACATTGCCCTTCTCTGGGTAGAGCTGAAGAAATATGGACTACTGGTCTTGTTACTCTTTATGCAAAAAAAAAAAGCGAAATTTCTATACCACTTAACATGTATCCATAATACATCGCTAGCCCCACTTAAAGAATTTTCAAGCTATTTACAGCATGAAGATAATAAGCAAACAAAATATACATTTCTGCAATGGACTTACGAATGACGAAGTGGAAAAGTACAGACTGCTATTCTCATTTTTATGAGGTAGAAAAAGGTACAGTAGTGCAATAAACATTTACATTAGGCATGTGTCTTGCTTTCAGTGACTTTCAAATAATTACTCTGTGGAAACTACTCAACATCTTAATTTACACAACGATTCAGCAATTCAAAATCTCTGAAAACCAGAAAATTTTCAAACATTCAAACATTTACTTTAGTATGTGACATTTCAAATATTTTCTCTTATAATTTGCTCTGCCAAACATGCAAATCTGAATAGTATAAAGAAGGAGAAGAAAAGGAAAATTTCTATCCTAAACTGGGGAGAAGACACTATATTTCTAATGTGAAAAGGAATTTTAAAGGTATTATGTTTTCTGACAATAACAATGGCTTTAAAATAATCCTATTGCACTGTTTCTTTGCATATAATTCTCTGAATGAAACCTAGATTTGTGTAAGATATAACTTACAGCCGGGCGCGGTGGCTCCCGCTTGTAATCCTAGCACTTTGGGAGGCTAAGGCGCGTGGATCACAAGGTCAGGAGTTCAAGACCAGCTTGGCCAAGATGGTGAAACCCTGTCTCTACTAAAAATAAAAAAATTAGCTGGGCGCGGTGGCAGGCGCCTGTAATCCCAGCTATTCAGGAGGCTGAGGCAGGAGAATCGCTTGAATCCAGGAGGCGAAGGTTGCAGTGAGCCGAGATTGCACCACTGCACTGTAGCCTGGGTGACAGAGCAAGACTCTGTCTCAAACAAAACAAACAAACAAACAAAAAATATATATATAACTTATATAGGCTAAAATGAGATAAGTACAAAAAATTACATATATGTTAAAATTTTTTAAAAGCAACAGTATATCCAATTTTACCTCTCAATTTCATCTTACACATGAATAAAGGATGTATCTTTTAGGTACCGTCACAGCATAAATTAAAGTTCTCTTCTACATAAAGTACATCTCCTCTTTTTTCCTATAATAATATATCAAAGGCTGGGCGTGGTGACTCACACCTGTAATCCCAGCACTTCGGGAGGATGAGGCAGGCAGCTCACTTGAGACCAGGGGTTTGAGACTAAACTGGCTAACATGGTGAAACCCCGACTTCATTAAAAATACAAAAATTATCTGGGTGTGGTGGTGCACGACTGTAGTCCCAGATCCTCATTTTATCTATCTATCTATCTATCTATCTATCTATCTATCTATCTATCTATCTATCATTTATTTTGAGATGGAGACTTGCTCTGTCACCCAGGCTGGAGTGCAGTGGTGAGATCTCGGCTCACTGCAAGCTCTGCCTCCCGGGTTCAGGCCATTCTCCTGCCTCAGCCTCCCGAGTAGCTGGGACTATAGGCGCCCACCACCACGCCCGGCTAATTTTTTTAATTTTTAGTAGAGACGGGGTTTCACGGTGTTAGCCAGGATGGTCTCAATCTCCTGACCTCGTGATCTGCCCGCCTCGGCCTCCCAAAGTGTCGGGATTACAGGCGTGAGCCACTGTGCCCACAGTTAGATTTTATTAACCTAAAATGACAGGATTTGCCTTGGATCAGCCATTTCTCAAAGCATATGCAGTTCTCACTTACCTGTGAAGACAGTAGTAGAGCTGTAGTGGAATACCTCCAGGAAAGACTAAGCAAGTTCCTTAGTCCATGCTATTTTCTTGACCTCTCCACACACCTTCCCCACACCAATTCAGTCAGAGACATCCATTGCCATAGGAAAAGAAATACACAGCAGAGCATGCAGAACACGATTCGATATTACGGTATCCCAGTTTCAAATGTAGGCTTCTGAAACCCACAGAGGAGAAAAATTCTTTTTTTTAAAATTTAAGTTCTGGGATACATGTTCAGACTGTGCAGGTTTGTTACATAGGTGCACATGTGCCATGGTGGTTTGCTGCACTTACCAACCCATCGTCTAGGTTTTAAACCCCAAATGCATTATGTATTTGTCCTAATGCTTTCCCTCCCCTTGTCCCCCACCCTCCGACAGGCCTTGGTGTGTGATGTTCCCCTCCCTGTGTCCATGTGCTCTCATTGTTCAACTCCCACTTATAAGTGAGAACATGCAGTGTTTGGCTTTCTATTTCTGTGTTAGTTTGCTGAGAATGATGGCTTCCAGCTTCATCCATGTCCCTGCAAAGGACATGATCTCATTCTTTTCTATGGCTGCATAGTATTCCATGGTATATATGTGCCACATTTTCTTTATCCAGTCTACCATTGATGGGTATTTGGGTTGGTTTCAAGTCTTTGCTATTGTAAATAGTGCTATAATAAACATACACGTGTGCATGTGTCTTTATAGCAGAATGATTTATAATCCTTTGGGTATACACCCAGTAATGGGACTGCTGGGTCAAATGGTATTTCTGGTTCTAGATCCTTGAGGAATCGCCACACTGTCTTCCACAATGGTTGAACTAATTTACACTCCCACCAACAGTGTAAAAGCATTCCTATTTCTCCACAGCCTTACCCACATCTATTCTTTTTTGACTTTTTATAATAATCACCATTTGACTGGCATGAGATGACATCTCATTGTGGTTTTGATTTTCATTTCTCTAATGATCAGTGATGATGAGTACAACTTAAAAGGAACGTGAAGGACCTGTTCAAGGAGAACTACAAACCACTGCCCAAGGAAATAAGAAACGACACAAACAAATGGAAAAACATTCCATGCTCATGGATAGGAAGAATCAATATCATGAAAATGGCCATACTGCCCAAAGTAATTTATAGATTCAATGCTATTCCCATCAAGCTACCATTGACTTTCCTCGCAAAATTAGAAAAACCTACTTTAAATTTCATATGGAACCAAAAAAGAGCCCGTATGGCCAAGACAATCCTAAGCAAAAATAACAAAGCTGGAGGCATCATACTACCTGACTTCAAACTATACTACAAGGCTCAGTAACCAAAACAGCATAGTACTGATACCAAAACACATATACAGACCAACGGAACAGAACAAAGACCTCAGAAATAACACCACACATCTACAATCATCTGATATTCAGCAAACTAGACAAAAACAAGTAATGGGGAAAGGATTCCCTATTTAATATTAATAAATGGTGCTGGGAAAACTGGCTATCCATATGCAGAAAACTGGAACTGGACCCCTTCCTTACACCTTATACAAAAATTAACTCAAGATCGATTTGAGGCTTAAATGTAAAACCCAAAACCATGAAAACCTAGGCAATACCATTCAGGACATAGGCACTGGCAAAGACTTCATGACTGAAACACCAAAAGCAATGGCGACAAAAGCCAAAATTGACAAATAGGATCTAATTAAACTAAAGAGCTTCTGCACAGTAAAAGAAACTATCATCAGAATGAACAAGCAACCTACAGAATGGGAGAAAATTTTTGCAATCTATCCATCTGACATAGGTCTAATATCCAGAATCTACAAGGAACTTAAACAAATGTACAAGAAAAAAACAACCCCATCAAAAAGCGGGCAAAGTATATTAACAGACACTTCTCTGTTCATAAAAAGGAGACATTTATGCGGCCAACAAACATACAAAAAGACTAATTCTTAACAGTCAAAACTTTTGAATTCAAAAGATGGGTCTCTGGGTTTCAAAAAGCTTTAAGTAAAAAGGCTTAGGGGTTTCTGCAATAAGCCTGATGAAGAATCAACTTTACCTAACTATATGAGGATTGCTGGGGAGGAAAAAAAAGGGAATCAAGTAAACAAGAGGTTAGAACTATTAAACTGGTGACTGGCTTCAGCCTTTTATATTTTCTATAAGTGAGATACAGGTAAGATCATACTAGCCACACTTAAAAGTTGATTTTTTTCATTCATACTTCCTAAAAATTATTTCACATCATTAAATGCACACGCACATTTTCCGTGACTTCAGATAACGATATTTGTCATAACATATTATAATTTATTCATTTTACTTTATGTTTTTAGAGATGGGGTCTTGCTCTGCCACCTAGGCTGGAAAGCAGTGGTGGAAACATAGCTCACTGTAGCCTCAAACCTAGGCTCAAGCAATCATCCTGCCTCAGCCTCCCAAGTAGTTGGGACTGCAGGCAAGCACCACCACACCTGGCTACATACTACAATTTAAACAAATCTTCAGGTTGGTTTGCCATTATGAACATTAGCTAACATATATGTATCTGCTCAGCCATCCTCTTTTCCAGTTAATTTTTACGATTTTAAGTCTTTTTTAATTCTCGACTTTTTCTCCAACCCCACTACCAGATATTCAATACTAATAACCAGGTATATTTCCAAACTTAAAATAATCATATTATCCATTTATTATCCTCACATTAGGGTTATTATTTATGTAATAGAACCTGATTGTTTTGCCCACTTGGTATCTCCTTCCCCTTCTTCCTATAACAGAACCCAATTATTTTAAGGAAACTTCTGTCCCTCACTGCATGCAGTCCTGGTGAAGGTATCAATCAAGGTACCTTCTCCTCCCCAGCTAAAGAAAACACACAGATCCAAGTTAGACCAATCAAACTGTGGCTCCTAGAAATGTAAATCTTGAGCACAGTGTTAATCAGAACCAATTAATTTTAACAGCTGAACCTTCAAGAGGACTTAGGATAATTCCATAGTTTCTGCTACCTAAATATCCAGCTCTTGGATGATAAGAAATTATGACCTGAAAGTTGGTAGCTTCCAAGTTTAAGACAAAAAAAAAAAAATCAAAAACTTTTTTGGAGGGCTGACTACCGGATGCCAGTGACTACTATTCTACTACCTAACTCTACTATCTCCTGGCTGAAAAACAGTAACAAAAAAGTCTGGAAAAAAGATCACTTTTCTTCCAGGTAGCCTAGAAGAGAAATTCCATGACTTTACTGCACTTTGAGGTCAGAAAGACCTAGAGTCAAATTCCAGCCCTGCCTCCCGTTAGTTCTGTGATCCAGCACAAGTTACTTATTAACCTCTTTGAGTACCTTGGTTTTGTTACCCACTTCTACTGGAGTATTGTATGTGGACTGGAGACAAATTATGTAAAACATTTAATACTATACTTGACAGATAGTAGAAAAACAATAAACACAAGCTATTATTTCTGCTCAAATATTTGGGTATTTAAAATTTCATCAGGAAAGCCACGTGTAGTGGTGCACACCTGTAGTCCCAGCTAATCAGGACGCTGTGGCAGGAGGCTATATTGTTTGAGTCCAGGAGTTCAAGGGAGCCTGGGAAACACAGTGAGATCTCATCTCTATTTAAAAAATAAATAACAAACAAAAAACAACCCCCTCCCACACACACAATTCAGCATGTTGCATTATATTACTCATATGACTAAGTAATAATATTGCTTAACCAGAAGACTAACAATATGATAAAGACAGCAAAAAAAAAAAAAAAAAAAATGTCTGGCCAGGCGTGGTGGCTCACGCCTGTAATCTCAGAACTTTGGGAGGCTGAGGCGGGTGGATCACGAGGTCAGGAGTTCAAGAGCAGCCTGGCCAATATGGTGAAACCCCATCTCTACTAAAAAAAATCAGGCGGGCATAGTGGCATACGCCTGTAGTCCCAGCTACTCGGCAAGCTGAGGCAGCAGAATCACTTGAACCCTGGAGGTGGAGGTTGCAGTGAGCGGAGGTTGTGCCACTGCACTCCAACCTGAGTGACAGAGCAAGATCCATCTCAAAAAAAAAAAAAAGAAAAAAAGTCTTAAAAATTTTGACAATGAGTTCTTCTACAACTGTATATTGAGCAAAAACCCTGTATTTTTAACAGATAACTTAATTCATTATGCCTGGTATGGACACAGAAACAAATTCCTAAAATGCATCATTCATGCATCTCATAGTTCAGGTATTACCAATACTGAAATACCTCCAGCAAGCAGGAAAAATTATCCAATTGATGAACTAAAACTGGCTTGCAACTTTCTTGTAAAAATAACTCTACTAAGAAGATTGTTTTGCCTTATTTTATTTTTTCCAGAGACAGGGAACTTTATAAAGATCAAGCAAACCTATGGAATACAAATCCATTATTTCCTAATATGTGTAATCTAAACATAAAGACTTAAATTTACCTGTAGGAAAATTACTTAAAATTATTCATTATTCTTTTTCCAAGTGAGTAACAGTGGTTAAAAAGAAAAAAAAAGTATTCATTATTCTTTAAAGAAATATTTTTTCTAGTGAGGAAAGAATAGTGTTTTGAATAAATGATGCTGGGACAACTGGCTATTCACATGCAAAAGAATAAAACTGTACCCCTACCTCACACCATATATAAAAATTAACTAAAAATGGATCCTAGATCTAAAGAGCTAAAACTATAAAATACAGCAGTAAATTTTTGTGATCTTGAGTTAGGCAGGTTTTTTAGATATGACATCAATGCACAAGGGACAAAAATAAAAAAAATAGATAAACTGAACTACATCAGAATTAAAATAATCTTTCCCATGTAGAGGCCACTGTTATCTAGCTCGTGTCTAATAATAACAGTAAGAACAGCTAATTTTAATTAACTTAATGTGTGCCAGACATTGTTCTCAGGACATTACATATATTAGTTCATATAATCCTCACAACAACACAATGTGACAGATATTATTATCTCTACTTTATAAATTTGGAAAACAAGGTGTCAAGAGTTAAACAGGCCCAAGGTCACACTGCTAGCAAGTAGTAGAACAGGGATTCAAACTCTAGCACTTTGATTCTCAAGTCACTAAAATAATTTCATTGTTGGTTTACATGTATACTTTAAGAAATGTGGACAACCTTCTCTCAGAGTAGGTTAAGAACTATTACGTGATGCCTTCTCCCAAACACATATGTATATGCACTTAGCCTTTGGACAATAAATACAATCTTACCCTTCACCATCACCATCCCTCTTTGCCTTTGGTTGCAGTCCACTTTTTCCCATATTATTTAAAATGCTGCAATACAGCACTGCTTTGCTCCCAGCACTCACATCCTTATGCTTTAGCAGAAGTTTATGATAGTAGTGCATCCCCATTCTTACCCTCAGTTGTTCCCGACATCTTATGCCACAGGGTGTACCTTTACCCCAGGTGTACTTACAAACAGGTTTTCAAACTTTTTCTTAGCTTTTAAAATGTTTTTCAAACACGAAGCGGAGAAATGTTTCTCACTGACATAGTATATAGATATGTACTTAAATAAAACCAAAGTTTAGTAAACAATGCTTACTCTTACTAGTTGGTATATACTGATATTTTATTTTGTTTTTTTAATCTTTCCTTTTAAAATACTGGTCACAATTCAACTGGTTTCATGATCAACATGTTAAAACTTGAAGTCTGACAAACACTGAACTAGAAAAATATAGGCATTAATAAAATTGTCTGCTTTCCCATAAATACAAATATAATTTTACCCACAAGCTTTCCACATATATTTGCTGAACTGAACTTAAAAAAAAAAAACAAAACACAACCTTAATTGCTGCGTCTTAAACTGAGCTTATTAGTAAATATCACAGTGACACTGGCAGGAGCCTAAGCCTTTTCTCAAAGGGGTTTATCCAAATAATAGTTTTACATGAAAAATGATGCATATAGTTATTTAATAAGAGTTACTTATTAGCTCTGTGATCAATCTCCAAAGATGTGAAATGGTGATCCTTGTCATTTAAGTTCATAATGCAGATTACTGTTACATAAGACACACATAAAACATATGAACCTTTTTAAAAAAATTATGGAAGGAAGAGGCAGAAATCCAAAATACTATGTATTCCTTCACAACCTATTTGCTTCTGTATGTTAAGAGCAGGAAGTCTAGCCCCAGATGGTTTTTTTTTTTTCTCTCTCTGTGACTCTACTGATAAGAAATGGCCATCCTGGTAAGGGAGGGGAAGGTAAACGTTCTAAGTTGATAGTGGAAGTTCCAGACTGTTAGCAGACTCCAAATCAAAGATTAAAAAGGTAATGGCAAGAATAGTGCCTCACATTTAGCAGGTGGTCAATTAAATGTCTACTGGGTAAATAAATAGCAAAAAAGAAGCATATGCTATTAAAATTTGTTCGGCCATTCAGTCATATTTAACTGTCTAAACTGCAAAGACTTGCAAGTTAATGCCAAATCCCAAAGAAGTTTACCAAAGATACACAACCAGGCAGCAGCAATACTAAGCCCATTACTCAATTCACTGTTTTCTTTTCTGTTCTGTTGCCACCTCAAAGTAAAAAACCACATCCTTAGTTAGAGATGATAAGGTGGATATTAAGACATCTGTGTAATTGGAAACAAGTTCCACATTCAATTATTATGTCTGCATATATGATGAGCTGTACAATACATGAATAAAAAGATTTATAAAATTTGCTAAATTTCATATTTCATAAATTTATAACATTTGTTAGAGAAACTAGAGTAAATCCATTTTATGACCTAATTAAAGTTGCAAAGGGCTACAAAGAAACTAGAAATTAAACGTATGTTAACTTAAAAACAAGAAACAAAACCTTAAAGTACAATTTAAGCTACCAGTCTCCTGCATAAACACAAAGCAGAAACCTCGATGCTGGGAAAATAGCCAAAATTACAAACTTAATCAATGCGGCAGGAAATCTGTTCACACTTTGAAATCTTGATACAAAGCATTTCTGACAAGCCATGAGATGGCATAAAATTAACCATACTAAAGTGTCAGCTATTTTTAGAAAATCAAGCTAGAGGTAGTAATATGAACCAGATTTTATTGAAGATTTGAAATTCAGATACTGTGGGAAAAGTACATTTAAAAACAGGCTTTGTTTTATACTACTGTTGTAGAAACAAGGAGTTTCTGACACCAAATAAAGAATCTTTAGTTGTTCCTTTAATTTACAGACACTTAGATGGATTAATTTTTAAGAAGAGGTTTAATTTTCTAGTTGGATAAAATATTAGGGCCAATAAAAATATAATAAGTATCTGAATCCTAAAATCATTTTACAAAGAGCCTGCAGAATGTCCCTCTGGCAATAAGAATATCATATAACACCTGGATTTTCAAATAATGTGCAAAAAATGATACTTTTCAGAGGGAAGAAAAAGGAACAAACCTCTATTATAATAGAAACCCAAAAAAGCTTTATTTAGATACACTGCTGAGCTAATGAATGTCAAGAAATAATTTCAGGGAGAAACTTGAAAAAATAAGACCCCAAACTTTTATTTCAATGGCAAAGCTACACTTTTTGTGGTTTAAGCCCATCATTAGTCCTCCAGGATCTGCCACTCTTCCAACTTCCACCTTTCTACACTACCCTCTCTACTGACTCACAACAAAACTGCCTTTGTTATACCAAAACTAATCCAAGAGCAACACACTAGGCATTTCCTCCTGTCATCGCATTTACTCATTTTATTATATCCACCAGCAATGCCCTATTGAGTCCCCTTGTGTATGTGAGAACAGTCTACTTTGATAACACTTGTCAAAAGGAGACTAATCTGTTCTTCCCCCAAAGTCCCAATTTGGGACTTTGGGGGAAGAAGAGATTTCTATCATTTCTATCATTCACTAGAAATTTACTAACTTCCACAGGATTTTGTCTGTGTTTAAACTTCTTATGCTTCTACCAGACTTAAAACACAAGTTACTATGAAGATACGTGTAGTGAGAAGCAGTTTAGCCTCATGATTAAAGTATGAGCCAAATATCTGGATGGAATTCTGACTTTTCCTTAACAATTCCTTACCTCAGTCTTGTCAACTAGAAAATGGGGATTATAACAGTACCTACTTCATAAACTTGTGATGAGGATTTAAATAATTTCATACACATAAAGCACTTAGAACAAGCCAGGCACAGTGGCTCGCACCTGTAATCTCAGCTACTTGGGAGGCCAAGGAAGGAGGGTTGCTTGAGCCCAGGAGTTGGAGACCAGCCTGGACAACATAGTGAGACTCTCCCTAAAAAAAAAAAAATTTTTGTTTTTTAAATTAGCCAGGCAAGGTGTTGCAAGCCTGCAGTCCCAGGTACCAAGGAGGGTGAGACGGAGGATCTAAGCCCAGTAGTTCAAGGCTGCATTTGCTATAATCACTCCACTGCACTCCAGCCTGGGTGAAAGAGTGATACCTCTCTCTTAAGAAAACAACAACAACAACAAAAAAACCCCACTTAGGACAGTATCCAGCTAACAGGAAATTCTAATAAATATTAACTATTATTAATATTACTATTTTTGTAATTCTCCACAGCACCTAGGAGTGCCATATGTGTGTGTATATGTATATATATACACATATACACACACACACATATATACACACACACACACACACACACACACACATATGCTCACTCTGAATGAAACAATTAAATATTTAAATAATTGTTAAAGGCCCCTCATGGAGTAAATGGAGGCTCAGGCCCAAAAGATCAAATCCATTATAAAGGGTTGGTAGAAGAAAGAAATTTGACCTCTAAAACTACTTAAACATCTTGAACAAATTAAGAAGAAAAAGTGTAAAACTAACAGTCCAGATAAGCCCAGTCTTTTTTCCTGATAAAAAAGGAAGAGACATTTTGAGAGAGCTTGATTGTTTCTATATAGGAAATCTACCCCTAAAGATGGCTATTTCTGAAATGTCATCTTATTTTCTAATCTATCAATAGTATATCAAACTAATTCTAATTTGAATCTACTTATACTTCCAGACTTGACATTATTTACTTAAATAGGAAGCTTCACCATTTACCATCTCACCTTGAAAAGTAGTATTAAATTCAATTTACTCAACAAAGGTAATCCTTGGCTATAGCACTCAGGGATTTACTAAACAGATCCATGTTTACTTTACTGATATCCTTCACAATTTTATACTTTATCTGCCTCTTCACTATCAGGCTGAAGATCAATTTTAATCATTATAGTTTTGTTCTTCCTCACAGGGAAGCTGACTCAGTTTTTTCTATTTGTTAGCTGCCTGTCTCCATCAATTCCATTGTGTTGACCCATGGCTACAACAGGTCATAAATTATGGACAACAAATAACATCTTATGCATAGACACTAGGATACTACAGTATGTTTGAGGTAATACAGTACAGTCACGCAAGCCTAATAACTGACTTATCTCTACTACACATACACAATGTTACTTTCAAATAACAATGACTTATATTAATAGAATAAGTCTCATCAAGGGATAAAGAACCTATTTGAGCTGCCAAGAGTGGGACTGATTTAGATCCTAAGCAAGATTCTTAAAGGATTATTTATGAAAGTATAATAGAAATAAAAAGCTTACGTTTAGGTAATATCAGTAACCATGCCTACTCTCACATAAGTTTTGACTTATTTCTTATTATTTGCATATTTTACACTAAGACAGTCCATAAGTAAGTTCTGTCAAAGACTGTTAAGATTCACAAAAGGAATTTAAATTTCTGAAGCCCAGGTATTCTGATTTATCATCATTAACAACCAAATGTTGTAATAGCATGAGGAAAATACAGTCTGTCTTGTTTTACAGTTTAATTACTGATTAGCAAATAATGTGACATTTGAACAGTCACTATTCATTCACCTTGCTTCCTGTTTAAAGAACTCCTTACCAGAAAACTGATAATCAGAACATAGGAAATAGAAGAATTTATGATCGTAACATTAAGAAAAAAAATTTAAAAAGCTCTGGGTGGTGTGATTACAAGAAATTATTTTCTTCTTTATGCTTTTAGATATTTCTTCCAAATGTTCTAACATATACATATACACATATATCAAAATTTTATTAAGAAGGTAACTCTGTAAGAGAAAGCACAATGTATGTAACATGATCCTTACACAGCTTTTCTCAAAATGTAAAAAGCAAGTTTTTACTAACTACAGAATACTACAAGATAAATAATGCTACAACTGTTCAGACCCTAAAATAGTGTGTAGCAGACACAACGCAACCAACAGACATTTGTTGAATACATTATGATGTTTAAATTATAGTGGAACTTAATACTAAAAAAAAAAGTGTTATCAGAACACAAAGTATATTTTAAATAAAGCAGGCTAATTATATTAGAAAAACATTATTAATTCCTTATATACTTACAAATAAAAGTTTGGGTTAAATCATAATGTGAGTTTATAATATCATGCAGTAATTCAAACTAATGTGGCTCAAAAATGAAGTAACATAAGCTAAGAGATTTTTCTTGAAGTTCAATTTTTTTCTAGGACAACAAATGTCAACCAGTCTGTTTTTCGAATAAGCAATTTAGCAAAAATGAAAAAAAGGGTAGTAATTAACACGCAATTAATTTTAAGGAGACTGAGGAAGTGCCTGCCAAAAGATTTACAGGCATGCTGGGTGCTCTTCTGCTTTTCACAAACCAATATTATTTTTTCTGACATTTAGTCAAATGTGTTTTATCATATCAAATTTCACAAGATACCTGTGGAAGACAATGTAGTATGTTACTCAGCCGAAATACATATTAAATAAAAAGTATTAATACAGAAATTATTCATCTTTACTGTCATTTTAAAATGTTCTAAAATGTAGGTAGAGCTTTTGCTATAAATTTACTTTGTGGTGTAAAATCTACATGGTAATTGGCAGCAGCTAAAATATAATGGTACATAGGCACCTGATTTCTCTGTGTAAATTAAAGGAAATGTAAATTTTCTGAAGGAAGAAAAACATTACTTTTTAGATGCCAACCAACACGACTTTAGTTGGCTGTAAAAGCAGATTAATTCATTTTCAGAGTTAGAAAGAAGATTTTCATGCAGAAGATGGAGTCGGAGCCCGACGTGATCTGAAGCAGTACTAATCTGCACAGAGAAAACAATCAGGGATGGCTACACAACCATTCAGAAGGTTGCATTTTCCCCTTACTAACAACCCAGGGCAACTAAACAACGTACTGCAGTATTTAAAGGACAAACGAGAACCAGTTTAAGCTAGAGGACCGCCCAGCCGCATGCAAAACATACCAACAGAGAATTCACAGCAAGGGGATGGTATTACCTCTTTTATGTAATTCCCTCAGGGGAATATTGTCTCCTCCCCCGTCATAAGGCAAATAAGGGTCGGAAGAAGCATCCATGATTAGAATTTTTAAAAAGAAGAAGAAAAAGAAAAAGAAAAGCTTGCTAGCTTAAAAAGAAAGTGACATTTCTTCCATCCCTGCTGCAGCAAGCAAGGGAGATGCCATATTTGATGAGGTTAGAACTGTAGTTCGACTCGCTGAAGCAACTGGGTTCTTCCACAGTGGATGATGTCATCAAAGGGAAATTATTGCAGCCCGGTTGCTAGTGGCTACAATCTAGCAAGGCTTAGAGGCGGCACAGCCTTCTTAATCAGGTCCTGCTACGTATGACGATGACTAAGCTCCAAGTATAACACACAAAACTGGTTTGAGAATTTTGAAACACTCACAATACAGCTTCGGTAGCATCAGTGGTAACTACAGTAAAACAACAGAAACATTATTTCTTTTGGTTTTAAGATAAATATAAAGGGGAAAAAGTAATACAGAGATGTAAAAAGGAAATTTTGAATGCAGACAATGCCCTTTTTCATTTCTAATGTAGAAAAATGAGAGCAGCACTCTAGTAAGTTTGTGTGGTTTTACGAGAGAATGTACTAGTTTTATACAGTAATGTCATGTGAGTCATAGCCATAAAAAAACTACAATATGCCAAAGGTTTCTCAAGAAACTTGGTTCTAAGTCTATTAAAAATAAAAAAATACTCTATAATACAGCAGCCTTTCATTGAGGATTTAAAAACCGAATAACTGAAGAGTTGAATAGTGTTTTATCCCACTCACCAATCTCTTCCAGCAGCTTCTTGTTTCCTTTCTTGAAGGAACTAGCTAGTAAGACATTGTAGCTTTTGAGGAGAAAGAAAACTATCAACGTACTAAGTAACTTTACTATTGTGTGTGTCTAAACTACGCAAAAAAGAGGTTTACTAAGCAGAGGACTTTCCTATCTCTACTAGCTTCCTATTTTATCTCATAAGGGTTTTGTGTTTTTAACTTTTAGCAAAAATGTGTCTCAAAGTGAGGTACTCAACTGTTCTAGAAATTGTTATAAAATTCAGAAATTGTCTCTTTAATAGAAATTTTTATGAAGTTCAGAAATAAAGCAACTTTCTTGTTTAAAACTGTCATTAAAAAAAAAAACAAAAACCGCACAATGCTTATTGAAGATCAGAGTTCAATATTTTATAGCTACCTCTGAGAGGATTCCTCTAGACTGGGAGATTCTCCTCCTGAAATGCCTGTTACACAGTGTCACTAAACAACAACAACAACAAAAGGTGTTGTTCATTAGAAGCAATTCCACAGAACTCAAGGGTTCTATAAAATTTGTTTTCCTAAAGTATCGAATGAGACAATCTCTAAGGTCCACTCGAACTGAAAGTGTTTACATGAAAATTGGAGGTGAGAGAAGGAAAGAGAAAACTCAGAGGGCAGTAAAGAGAAGAGAGAAATTCTCTTCAATTTGTGGAGTACTAAATTTTACTTATTTGGGGTCTTTTTAAAAAACTGTATAGGTTAAGTCAAGTTTTTATATTTTAAATCTCAGATAAACAGAGCTTCTTATAAAAATCTCACCTGAAATTTGGGAGACAGGGTTCCAGGAAAGGAATATAGACTAGAATTACTGCCACAGGAATATTCTATCTTATCCTGATTCTAGCTATTAAAATTTTTGATAGGATAGTAGGTGATTTTTTTCTTTATTTTCTGTATTTTTCAAATATTCTTGGCAATTTTTTCTCCTATGCTCCTTCCTGCACACTGAGCCAATAGGTTTTTAAACAAGGAAAGCTTTGACAAAGGCTAACTGTACTAAATTAGCTCAATGTACATATAATTTTTCTAAATATATAATTGTATGGCATTTATAAAGGATTTTGTTTTTATACCATTCATGTTCTTATATGTCTTTACATAAAAAATGAAAATCTATCCACAAGTTTTCCCGGTATTTGTAGGCACTCTCTTAACTTGTTTTTCCTGATCTACAACTTGATCATAAAGAATGAAAATGACAGTCAGCACTCACTGATGGGGGAAATCCTCCCGGTAAAATAAATACTGACAACGCTTCATATTGTAAAAGTTTTGTAGCCATATTTGAATTATTTTTAAAGATAAACAATTGTGTGTATATATAATATATATCTATATAATTATATTTGTATAGAATTAAGTTTAGAATAAAACACATCAAGCCCTTAGCAATTGTTATCACTGAGACATAAGGTAGAGAGGTTGAGGAGTACATTCAGTGTTTATATAATTCCACACTGTTTAAACAAATATATTACTTTTGTAATAATAAACCTAAAAATCTTTAAAACTTCAGAAGTAAACACATCTCTTGTGTTTATGGGGTCCACAACTGCCACTTTCTTAAAGTAAAAGAATCAGTACACAGGTTAAGTCCAATCACAATTTAGAAAAGCACAAGGTAGACTGGAAGGTATGGCAAAAGAGGACTTTGACACATAAGAGGACTTTGATAGAGACTTTTTATTACCATATTAACAAACTGAATTACAGTCAGGGTGGAGCCCAGATAGAGAGAGAGCAGAAGACAAATTCAAGAATTCCTAGGCATAGCTCTGGAAAAATGCTCAGGATGAATTCTAAAGAACCAAAATCACAAGTAGCAAACATGAAGCCATCAAAATTCAAAAGAAGTTATTTTTACTTTCGAATGCACCCTCAACTGTAATCTCAACTTGATGTGGAAATCTGGATAAATCACAACCTCTCTGGGATGTCTCTGTATCTACAAACCAGGAAGGCAGAATAGATGACAATAATATTTTAAGAGTTCTACCTTTAAGCCCCTTGTAACAGTAATGATCTGAGTACTTAAATTTTAAAACAATAAAAATAAATTTTAAACAATTTTTTGCCTTTAAATCTACCAACTTATAGAAAATACAGGAGCAGAGAAACATGTTAAATGATAGCTCAAAAATGTAATCAGGAAAAAACCAAACTAGGAAACAAATGACCTGTTTTCTTCAACAAATACAATTTAGTAAGGAAAAAGGGAGAGAGGGAAACCTACAGAATTTTTTTAAAAAGACTTAAAAGATACAGCAATACAATTTTTTAAGAAACAATTGGGGAAATGGGAAACACAAGATATTTGATTTTAAGGAATTATTCATATTGTAAAATAATGACCTTTAAAAGAATCTTAATCTTTTAGAAATACACAATATACATGTATATCTACCTACCTATATAAATGACACAATGTTTCAGATTACAACATAATTGAGGGAGTAGAAATGAAACAAAATTGGCTATGAATTGATAATTAATTAAAGTAAGTGACCAGGATGAAAAGGTACACAATATTCTTCTCCATATGTTTCCATGTTTTAAAATTTCTTCCATAATGAAAAGATTTTTTATTTGTATTTATTATTTTAGAGACAGGGTCTCACTCCAACGTCCAGGCTGGAGTACAGTGGCATGATCATAGCTCACTGAAGCTTCGACCTCCTAGCTCAAGCGATCCTCTCACCTCAGCCTCCCCAATAGCAGGGAATACACACGTGTGTGCCACCATGCCTGGCTAATTTTTTAATTTCTTTTTTTGTAGAGATAGGTCTTACAACGTTGTCCAGGCCCACCCAACACTGTCCACTGCACCAAGCCAAAAAGATTTTTAAAAGAATGCTTATAAATAAAATCACTTACATGAGATAAACATTAATAAAAAATTACAACCTTTACCCCTCTAATTAATAGAAGCAGGTTAAAAACTGTAGTTTACAATCCATCAGTATGGTTGTAATATGGTTTGGATCTGTATCCTCACCCAAATCTCATGTTGCATTGTAATCCACAATGTTGGAGGCGGGGCCTGGAGGGAGGTAACTGGATCATGGTGTGGAGCCTACATGAAAGGTTTAGCACCATCCACTTGGTGCTATCTCATTATAGAGTACTCATGAGATCTGGTTCTTTAAAAGTGTGTAGCACCTCCCTCACTGCCCTCCTTGCTCTTGCTCTGGCCATGTAAGACATGCTAGCTTCTCCTTCATCTTCCGCCATGAATGTAAGTTTCCTGAGGCCTCCCCAGAAGACGCTATGCTTCGCGTACAGCGTGCAGAACTGTGAGCCAATTACATCTCTTTTCTTTATAAATTACCCAGTCTCACGTATTTCTTTATAGCATCATGAGAAGGGACTAATACAGGCTGCTTTAAGTTTACATTTGGACACACTATATGGCACTAAACCTTAACTTGCATTGTCAGTCATTCTCCGAATCAAAATGCATCAGAGAAAAAAAAAAAGATACAGCAAAGCTTTTCTGGGGGACAATCAATAAACTACACAATTAGTTGTAAAGTTATTGAAGCCCTAAAGAAAGAAGAGGTGGAAATTCTTAAAACTGACAAGCCAGAAAATAAATGGAAAAAACAAAATGGTTTTATAATATTCATACCTCATAAACATAAGAAGTTTTAGTTTCCAATATAGCTATCCGGTTACCCAAATAACATATCACAGGAATAAAAATATGAAGAGTTTGCTTTCACAGACATCACACAATTGGCCCAGGCATGGCGGCTCATGCCTATAATCCCTGCACTCTGGAGGCTGAGGCAGGAGGATCACTTGAAGCCAGGAGTTCAAGACCAGACTGGCTAACATAGGGAGATTCCCAGATTCCCGTCTCTACAAAAAATTTTTAAAAATTAGCTGGACATAGTGGCACATGCCTGCGGTCCTAGCTACGCAGGAGGCTGAAGTAGGAGGATCACTTGGGCCCTGGAGGTCAAGGCTGCAATGAGTCATGATTGCACTACTGCACTTTGGCCTGGGCAATAGAGCAAGACCCCATCTTAGAAACAAAAACAAAAAACATCACACGATGAACAATTTTTCAAAATCAGAACCAAAACCGGCAAACCTGTTTTAATGCCTAAACAATTCCTTTTGAAGGAGTTTCTCAAATATTCAGGCATGAACATAAGCTAATATAAAGACTAAGCAAAAAAAGATTTTAAGAGTTCTAAATTTTAGAAATATTTAAATCCAAATATGCCACTATTTACCTTAAGTGGAACCAAACTAAATGCTCCAATTAGAAAATAAATGCTACCTAATTGGATTTGAAAGTTCAACTATACAGTTCAAGAGTTTCAACAAAACAAACAGATGCAGAAAGACTGAAAGTAAAGAGGATAAAAACAGTATAGTATGCAAACTCTAATCCAAAGAATATTGGGAGTTATATTAATATCAAAGTAGATTGTAAGATAAAAAACTATAATTAGAAATAGAGTTATTTAAAAAATAAAAGTGGTTCAATTCACCAGGAAGATATAACCTAATAACATAAGATCAAAGTATATAAAGCAAAAATTGATAGAATGACAAGAAGCAGTAGATAAATGTGCAAATACAGTGAAAATTTTTAAAATACTTAATAGAAACAAGCAAGGAGAATAATCAGTAAAGAAACAGAGTATTTTAATAGATTAACAAACTTTACCTAATGGACATGGAGAGAACACCATAACCGAAAACTTCACATTATGTATTCTTATAGCATACATGGAACATTTACAAAAGTTGACTTTTTTTCTGGGCCACAATGCAAGTTGCAAAAAATTTCAACACACTGTAATTACATAATGCATATTCCCGGACCGCAATGCAATAATGTTATAAATAATTAAAAACAGCCAGAAATTCCTCATGTGTTGGAAATTATAAACTGAACTTCTAAATAACCTATAGCCCAAAGTAGACTCATTATAAACGTTACAAATGATTTTTAAATAGTGATAATAAAAAAGGCATATGGCATAGAAATAAAACAGTATCTGAAAAAAAATTTATAGCTTTACATGCACTTAAAGGAAAAGGCAAGTTAACTGAGGAGCTAACCATCCAGTTCAAGAAATTAGAAAAAAAACTCATCAAAATAAACTCAAAGAAAGTAGAAGGAAATAAGATCAGAAATTAATGAAACAGAAAAGAAATACATAATAGAAAAGAACAAAAAAGGCAAACCAATTCATTGGAAAACCTAACTATTGATAAATCTACAGTGACGCCCTCTCCCCTCTCCCCTCTCCCCTCTCCCCTCCCCCCTCTCCCCTCCCCCCTCCCCCCTCTCCCCTCTCCCCTCTCCCCTCTCCCCTCTCCCCTCTCCCCTCTCCCCTCTCCCCTCTCCCCTCTCTCCACGGTCTCCCTCTGATGCCGAGCCGAAGCTGGACGGTACTGCTGCCATCTCAGCTCACTGCAACCTCCCTGCCCGATTCTCCTGCCTCAGCCTGCCGAGTGCCTGCGATTGCAGGCGTGCGCCGCCACGCCTGACTGGTTTTCGTATTTTTTTGGTGGAGACGGGGTTTCGATGTGTCGGCTGGGCTGGTCTCCAGCTCCTAATCGCGAGTGATCCGCCAGCCTCGGCCTCCCGAGGTGCCGGGATTGCAGACGGAGTCTCGTTAACTCAGTGCTCAATGGCGCCCAGGCTGGAGTGCAGTGGCGTGATCTCGGCTCGCTACAACCACCTCCCAGCCGCCTGCCTTGGCCTCCCTAAGTGCCGAGATTGCAGCCTCTGCCTGGCAGCCACCCCGTCTGGGAAGTGAGGAGCGTCTCCGCCTGACTGCCCATCGTCTGGGATGTGAGGAGCCCCTCTGCCTGGCTGCCCAATCTGGAAAGTGAGGAGCGTCTCTGCCCGGCCGCCCATCGTCTGAGATGTGGGGAGCACCTCTGCCCTGCCGCCCCGTCCGGAATGTGAGGAGTGTCTCTGCCCGGCCGCCCTGTCTGAGAAGTGAGGAGACCCTCTGCCTGGCAACCGCCCCGTCTGAGAAGTGAGGAGCCCCTCCGCCCGGCAGCCACCCCGTCTGAGAAGTGAGGAGCGTCCTCCCTCCTCGTCTGGGAGGGAGGTGGGGGCGTCAGCCCCCCGCCCGGCCAGCCGCCCCGTCCGGGAGGTGAGGGGCACCTCTGCCCGGCCGCCCCTACCGGGAAGTGAGGAGCCCCTCTGCCCGGCCAGCCACCCCGTCCGGGAGGGAGGTGGGGGGGGTCAGGCCCCGCCCGGCCAGCCGCCCCATCCGGGAGGGAGGTGGGGGGATCAGCCCCCCGCCTGGCCAGCCGCCCCGTCCGGGAGGGAGGTGGGGGGGGTCAGCCCCCCGCCCGGCCAGCCGCCCCATCCAGGAGGGAGGTGGGGGGTCAGCCCCCCGCCCGGCCAGCCGCCCCGTCCGGGAGGGAGGTGGGGGGGTCAGCCCCCTGCCCGGCCAGCCGCCCTGTCCAGGAGGTGGGGGGGCGCCTCTGCCCGGCCGCCCCTACTGGGAAGTGAGGAGCCCCTCTGCCCGGCCAGCCGCTCTGTCTGGGAGGGAGGTGGGGGGGTCAGCCCCCGGCCCGGCCAGCCGCCCCGTCCGGGAGGGAGGTGGGGGGGTTAGCCCCCCGCCTGGCCAGCCGCCCCATCCGGGAGGTGAGGGGCGCCTCTGCCCGGCCGCCCCTTCTGGGAAGTGAGGAGCCCCTCTGCCCGGCCAGCCGCCCCGTCCAGGAGGGAGGTGGGGGGGTCAGCCCCCCGCCCGGCCAGCCGCCCCGTCCGGGAGGGAGGTGGGGGGGGGTCAGCCCCCCGCCCGGCCAGCCGCCCCATCCAGGAGGGAGGTGGGGGGTCAGCCCCCCGCCCGGCCAGCCGCCCCGTCCGGGAGGGAGGTGGGGGGGTCAGCCCCCCGCCCGGCCAGCCGCCCCGTCCGGGAGGGAGGTGGGGGGGGTCAGCCCCCCGCCCGGCCAGCCGCCCCGTCCGGGAGGGAGGTGGGGGGTCAGCCCCCCGCCCGGCCAGCCGCCCCGTCCGGGAGGGAGGTGGGGGGGTCAGCCCCCCGCCCGGCCAGCCGCCCCGTCCGGGAGGGAGGTGGGGGGATCAGCCCCCCGCCCGGCCAGCCGCCCTGTCCGGGAGGTGAGGGGCGCCTCTGCCCGGCCGCCCCTACCGGGAAGTGAGGAGCCCCTCTGCCCGGCCAGCCACCCCCTCCGGGAGGGAGGTGGGGGGGTCAGCCCCCCGCCGGGCCAGCCGCCCCGTCGGGGAAGTGAGGGGCGCCTCTGCCCGGCCGCCCCTACTGGGAAGTGAGGAGCCCCTCTGCCCGGCCAGCCGCCCTGTCCGGGAGGGAGGTGGGGGGTCAGCCCCCTGCCCGGCCAGCCGCCCCGTCCGGGAGGTGAGGGGCGCTTCTGCCCGGCCGCCCCTACTGGGAAGTGAGGAGCTCCTCTGCCCGGCCACCACCCCATCTGGGAGGTGTACTCAACAGCTCATTGAGAACGGGCCATGAAGACACTGGCGGTTTTGTGGAATAGAACGGGGGGAAAGGTGGGGAAAAGATTGAGAAGTCGGATGGTTGCTGTGTCTGTGTAGAAAGAGGTAGACATGGGAGACTTTTCATTTTGTTCTGTACTAAGAAAAATTCTTCTGCCTTGGGATCCTGTTGATCTGTGACCTTACCCCCAACCCTGTGCTCTCTGAAACATGTGCTGTATCCACTCAGGGTTGAATGGATTAAGGGCGGTGCAAGATGTGCTTTGCTAAACAGATGCTTGAAGGCAGCATGTTCGTTGAGAGTCATCACCACTCCTTAATCTCAAGTACCCAGGGACACAAACACTGCGGAAGGCCGCAGGGTCCTCTGCCTAGGAAAACCAGAGAACTTTGTTCACTTGTTTATCTGCTGACCTTCCCTCCACTATTGTCCTGTGACCCTGCCAAGTCCCCCTCTGCAAGAAACACCCAAGAATGATCAATAAAAAAGAAAAAAAAAAAAGACTAAAAAAAAAAAAAAAATCTACAGTGACACAGATTAAGATGGGGGAGGGCAAGGGGAGAGAAAGGAGAACAAGAGAGAGGAAGAAGGGAAAGGAGGAGGGAAGGAGAGGAGGGAAGGAGAGGAGGGAATAGGAGAAAGGAAAGGAGACGGATAAGAAGAATTGGGAAAAAGAGAAGAAAAAGACACATAACCATTATCAGGATGAAAAACCAATAGTACAAAATGGGGAGTCTAGAAATAGGCCCTCCTATATATAATGAGCCCTTCATATATATATCAGAGGTGGCACTGTACAAGAGTGGGTAAAAAATTGTTTTCTAGTAATTGATGTTGGGACAACTGGCTATCTGATATGGTTTGGTTGTTTTGTCCCCTCCAAATCTCATGTTGAAATGCGATTTCCAGTGTTAGAAGTGGGCTTAGTGGGTGTTTGTTTCATGGAGGTGGACGCTTCATGAATGGCTTGGTGCCCTCACCATGATAATGAGTGACTTCTTGCTCTGTTAGTTCACAACAAAGCTGGTTGTTTAAAGGAGCCCGGCATCTCTCTCATGCTGCCTCTCTCACCATGTGACACGCCTGCTTCCACTTCAGCTTCTATCATGATTGGAAGCTTCCTGAGGCCCTCACCAGACAGAAGCAAATGCCAGCACTATGCTTCCTATACAGCCTGCACGACCTCTTTTCTTTCCTTTTTTTTTTTTTTTTTTTTTTTGAGATGGAGTCTCACTCTGTCACCCAGCCTGGAATGTGGTGGCATGATCTAGGCTCACTGCAACCTCCACCCTCCGGGTTCAAGTGATTCTCCTGCCTCAGCCTCCTGAGTAGGTGGGATTACAGGCGCCCACCACCACGCCTGACTAATTTTTTGTATTTTTAGTAGAGACAGGGTTTTATCATATTGGCCAGGCTGGTTTCTAATTCTTGACCTCAGGTGATCCACCCACATGGGCCTCCCAAAGTGCAGGGATTACAGGCTTGAGCCACCACACCCGGCCAACCTCTTTTCTTTATAAATTGTCTGGCCTCAAGTATTCCTTTACAGCAATGCAAAACAGACTAACACACTATCTATATGAGAAAAAAATGAATACACTCACACATACACACACACACACATATACAAATCAGATGACTACACAACTAAATGTAAACAGCAAAGCTCTTACAAAATAATATAGAAAAATGTCTTCATAACATCAGGGTAGGGACGTTTTTTAAAATTAAGATACAAAAAGCCTTGGCCATAAAGCAAAAGATTAACACATAGGACCACATTACAACTAAGAATATTTGTTCATAATTTGTCCATTAGAAGAGTGAAATGCACTCCATAGAAGATAGCTGTAACACATTTATCCAACAAAAAGTTTGTGTCTAGAAAATAAAGAACTTCTACAAATCTGTAAGATAGGCACTCCAATAGAAAAATGAGTAAATGACCCAAACTGGTACTCTGAAAAGGATTTCCAAATAGACATGAAAAGATGCTACATCTCTTTGACTACAAAGAAAATGCAAATTAAAACCACAATCAAAATCCATACATAGCTAGCACACTGACAAAATTAAAAGTGTGACAATATCAAGTGGTTAGTGAACGTGAAGCAATGGAAGCTCTCATACATTCTTGGTCTGAATGTATACTGAAACACTACTGTGGAAAACATGACCTATGACCCAACAAGTTCACATCTAGGACAAATAAAATTTGTGCACCTAAGGACCTAAGTACCACACAAGTACATGCATAATATTCAAAGTAGCATTGTTAGTAACCACCAAAACCTGTTAGGAGCTTCAAGATCCATCAAAAGTAAAATGAATAGGTAAACTGTAGTAAATTCATTTTTTAAAAAATGATATATAATAGTTTAGAGCAACCACACAGCTACTACCTGCAACAACATGCCTGATTCTTGAAAGCCACATTGTGTGAAACCAAGAAACAAAGACATATACACTATATGATTCCATTTACTTAACTTTCAAAAACAGGCAATGCTAAATTATATACTTCTTTTTTCAACACACCATTTCTGGCTTGAATGAATTATATTCTTAAGGATGCATACCTAGATGAGCAAACCACAAAGTAAAGCAAGAAAGTGATAGACAAAGAGAAAATAGTATTTACCTTCAGAGGGAAAGGAAGGGTTGTGATTAGGAACGTACGCAGGAGGCTTCTGGAATATGGTTATGCTTTATTTTCTTAACCTGAGTGGGCTACAAAGATGCTTGCTTTGTAATAACTAATTAAACTACACAATTACGTTTTATGCATTTTCTGATGTGTTATGTCACAATTCAAAAGTCTTTAAGTTAAAAACATATCCTAAGTATCTCTAATTCTATTAATATCTAATGTGGATTTCTTCTTTTTTTCCCTACCTAAACCCTTCTAGTTTAATCTTATTTACAGTCTCAATCAGTTGTAGGTAACAAATTTCATAAGCATCTAAACTGACTTCAATGTGTTCTAAGGTGCTGCTTTTTCCAAGGAATTTCCTCTGTATTTCAGAACTGTGTAAAATAGGTCCATAGACTTATTATTTTATGTATAATCAATCTTCTGTATCTAGGGATTCTACATCTGTGGTTTCCACATATGTGGATTCAACCAACTATGGCTTGAAAATATTTGGGAAACAAATGGATGGTTGTTCTGTACTGAACATGAACAGGCTTCTTCTTCTTGTCATGATTCCCTGAGCAATACAGTAGCACAACTATTTACACATTTACATTTTATCAGGTATCATAAGTAATCTACAGACAATTTAAAGCATATAAGAGGATGTGTGTAGGTGATATGCAATTACTATGTCATTTTATATAGGGGACTTGAAAATCCATGCATTTTGGTACCTGAGGGGCTCCTGGAGCCAAACTCTCACAAATACCAAGAAACGACTATATTTACTTCAGCTTATGATTTTACAGGCTTAGCACGTAACTCCTCCAGCCCTTTTCAACTGAAATTCTTCACCAGGACCACAACACAAAACATGAAGCTTGAAAATTTTCTCAATTCTCCCAAGGACAGTTCATAGGTAATATTCTACATGCACAGAAGAAAAGTTAATTTGTCACATCATGATATTAGGGTGAGAAAGGTAGAGTGAAGAGGTAATCATTTTAGTTAACTTTCTTTGAAAATTTTTTAAGAAGAAAAATTTTTTTTGCAGTGCAATGACAATAATTAAGGTGGTAAGTGAGGTATAAACCACCAGTTTCTGTATATTATAAAATTAAGCTGATTTCTTTCCAATGACCTTTCTGATGATATCTATCCAGTACTTGATTGACTTTCCACTGGCATCTTAGGCTAATTTTATCAAGGCACCAGTTTATTATTAATACCAACTTCTTTCCTAGTTCATTAGTAACATCTGAATTACAGCATTTCATAAACCTAGTATGAGTTTGTCTTCCCTAAATGCATTACCTTACTCTTATATAAACCCACAAATTTGGGCAGTCTCCTACTCCCTCATATAAGTATAATAGGTTAACTAAGTTGCTCTGGCTGAAGCAGTCTGGGGACACAGGTGTAGAAATGTTTACAAAGTAGTTGGCAACAGAATGTGAAGTGTCAAATGTATTAAGAACATGACCCTGCTTAGAATAAATATCAGATGAACTTTAGAATTATTTGTTTATTTCTAAAAATAATTCAGAGTAGAGCATTTAAAAGAGCTCTGACCTTTTCCCAACAGACAGACATTAAATGGTAGCAGTGTTGTGTTAACTTCATTTAAGAATTTCTTAGAAAAACTCTGCCAAAGATTTACAATGTAACCACCATTCTATACTTTCTAAGCTGGCTTAAGAATATATGTTGTCAAATTTGACTTTAGAGTCAAATGTCTTACTCATTAGAATACTACCAATGTTATTGGAAAATGCCAGATAAAACAATAAAACTAAAATCAACTTGTCATCTACTGAAGATAATATGCGCACACATAACCTTTGAAACTCTGTAGCAAAGCCAAATTCTTCTAACTAAGAATACTTTTCTTGGAGCTATACCACAACTTTATACTGTTGGAAATTTTTCTGTGCTTATAAATCTACATACGAGAATACTGTGTTTCCTAAAACACCTTTCTTGGATTGTTTTATTAATGTTTTCTACCAGCAGTTAATATCAAACAAAGAGCTTCATTATTCTTAGTCACAGAAAGAACCAATTCAACTGTTTTATCAGCACTCAGACTATCTTTAGCAACAATTCCACCACTCATTTTTTTTTTCTCTTAGATAGGGTCTCGCTCTGTCACCCAGGCTGGATGGAGTCCAGTGGCATGATCATGGCTCACTGCAGCCTTAACTTCCCAGGCTCCAGTAATGGTCACGTCCCAGCCTCCCAAGTAGCTGGGACTACAGCCGTGCACCACCATGCCCCAGCTAATTTTTACATTTTTTGTAGAGACAAGGCCTTGCCATGTTGCCCAGACTGGTCTCAAGCTCTTGGGCTCAAGCAATCTGCCCGCTTCGGCCTCCCAAAGTGCTGGGATTATAGGCATGAGCCACCGCGCCCAGCCTTTCACCACTAATTTTCAAAACATCATATTCACTACACATTAACAGATGTTTTATTTCTGGGAACTGAAAATACATTTGTGTATCTGATTATTATGCAACCATTAAAAATGATTAAGCTCTTGCACCATAAGGCAGTGCTTTACATATTAAAAACTCTCTGCCTTATAAATGGCACTACCAACTGCATGTGCTAGAAATACAGAACATTTATCCTTATACTGCCTCATTCTACATCAAAACAATCAGTATATCTGGCTGATTTTACTCCTAAATCTATTTTGAATCTCTCTACTCTCTATCACTACCTATAGTCCTAGACACTATAATTTCTTTTCTGAACTATTATATTTACCTCCATACTCTCACCACCTAACAGTCCATTTGCCCACATGGCCTCTGAATGATCTTTTTAAATTACAAAGTTCGTATGATTCCCTTGATTCAAAAATCTTCAGTGGTTTCCCACCACTCTTGGGGAAAAGTACCAAAAACTTTACATGTATTATTTAGACCTTGCTTAGCTACGTCTTCAGCCTCAGTCCCTCGCTTTCTAGTTATCATTCTCTGCACTCCAGACATTTTACCTCTAACGCTCCAAGCTCCTTCCCTCTGCCTGCAATTGCACCTGTACAAGCTCCTAGCACCTCCAATGCCCTGCTTCCTTCTTTCACATGCCTGACTTGTATTCATTTTTCAGTTCTCATCTTAAATAATACATATTCAATTTTGATTTCCCCACTTATATGTTCTCACATTCATACTTTTTTTTTTTTTTTTAAGATATTCTCACTTTATCACCCAGGCTGGAATACAGTGGCACCATCTCAGCTTACTGCAACCTCTGCCTCCTGGATTCAAGCGACTCTCGTGCCTCAGTCTCCCGAGTAGCTGGGATTACAGGTGTGCACCACCACACCTGGCTAATTTTTGTATTTTTAGTAGAGACAGGGTTTAGTCACATTGCCTGGGCTGGTCTCGAACTCCTGGCTTCAAGTGATCCATCTATCTTGGCTTCCCAAAGTGCTGGGATTATAGGCATAAGCCACTGTGCCTGGCTGACATTCATACTTCTTTACAGCCCTTATCGTATCACAGTTGTAACTTTTTTTGTGAGATTGTTTAATAGTACTCTCTATCACTAGAGTATAAGCTCCATAAGAGAAGGACACATCATTCTTCTTCACTGCTCTATCATTAGCACCTACCAAGATGTCTGGTCCACAAAGGAGTCTAATAATTATTTGCTGAGTGAAATACACATAGAATTAAGTCTAGAAAAAGACATATCCAAATAATCAGTTATCTCTGGGTGGTAGGATTATGGGTAGTTTTCATTTTCTACCTTATATTTTTCATCATTTATATTTTCTACAATAAGCACATTTTGCTTTTATTATTTAAAAGTTAACTCCAGTCCATTTTTAAAAATAAACTTCATTTTGGAATAATTTTAGATTTATGAAAGTTGCAAAGATAGTATAGAGATGTCCCAAATACCTCTCATTCATAGTTTCCCCAATTGTTAACACGTTACATTTCCATGATACATTTGTCAAAACGAAGAAACTTGACATTTGTATATTAAGTAAACTCCAGACTTTACATAGATTTCAGCACCTTTTCCATGAGTGTCCTCTTTCTATTCCAGGTCCCAATACAGGATCCACATTGCATTTAGCTATCTTGTCTCCCTGAACTCCTTTGGTCTTAGTTTTTCAGTCTTTCCTAGTTTTCATGATCTTGACTAGTCAGGTATCCTGTAAAATGTCATTCAGTCTAAGCTCATCAGTTGCTTTTCTTATGATTAGACTAGGATTATGGGTCTTTGGAAACACTATCGCAAAGGTGACATGCTCTTCTTGTCACATATCAAGAGTACATGATATCTATGATTTATCTCTGGTGATATTAATGTTCACTATTTGGCTAAGATAGTGTTTTCCAGGTTTTTCCCTACTCTATTCTTTGGAAGTAAGTCACTAAGTCCAGTCCACCCTCAAGGGAGGTAGGAATTGAGCTTCTCCTCCATAGAATGGAATGGGTACATAAATTATTTGATGGGAGATTTGTCTCTTTTGCCTCATATTTATTCAATCCTTTATGTCAACTTATATCCTTTATATCATATATATGGGATTATTTTATACTTTGAGTTATAATTCACGCTACATTATTTTTGTTGCTCAAATTATTCCAGCTTTGACCCTTGGGAGCTTCTTCAGGTAAGTTCCTGTGTTCCTCTGATGTGCCCCCATCCTTTGTTTTATGAGTACTTCTTCACTCCTGGTACTACAAGACACTCTGGCCACATCTTGTATTTCTACTCTCTCAGTCCTAGACTCTGCCATTTCTCCTAGGCAATCCAAGTCATTACTAAGACCTAAAGTTAACTATATAAGATTTTTTTTTCTTGAGATGGGGTCTTGCTCTGTCACCCAGGCTGGAGTGCAGTGGCTGATCTCGGCTAACTGCAGCCTTGACCTCCCCAGGCTCAAGTGATCTTCCCATCTCAGCCTCCTGCATATTGAGGACCACAGACAAGCACCATCATGTCCAGCTAATTTTTCTATTTTTTGTAGAGACAGGGTTTCGCCATATTGCCCAGGCTGGTCTCGAATTCCTGGGATCAAGAGATCCATCCACCCACCTCAGCCTCCCAAAGTGTTGGCATTACAGGCATGAGCCACCACGCCCAGCCAACCATATAAGATTTTTATGAACCCAGGATAATCTATCTGAATGTCATGATGTAGGTAGTCTGTTTGATAGCTGCAGAAAGTATAAGTAAGTTTAAACTTTGGGCACTCAGGCTAAAATTATCATAAAGGACTCTCACATATAATATTAAATAGCAACACTTCCATCATTTCTTCTACCGTATTCTTTTGTTTCCAAAACTAATCTGAATCAGGTAGGTAGAATAGATATGTTTCCCTTCATTTTTTAGATGAGAAAATCTAAAAGGGTGTGATGACACTGACTAATGTCAGGCAGGTAGCCATTTTCCTCTGTGGTTTTCTCCTGGCTTTCTATTCTATCCCTATTTCCTTCTGGATTACACTACCATTTTGGTGGGCCCTTATGCAATACAGTTTAACAATATAGATAAGTGGCTTATATCCTGCTACTCTACTGAATAACCTACCAGTTTAGTGTCCAGCTAAACCAAAACTTTATATAACTGTATTAGTTCGATAATTTAAAAGGTCTGAGTGCTGTGGCTCACGCCTGTAATCCCAGCATTTTGGAAGGCCGAGGGGGGCAGATCATTTGAGGTCAAGAATTCGAGACCAGCCTGGCCAACATAGCAAAACCCATCTCTACTGAAAAAAAAAAGTATAAAAACTTAGCTGGGCATGGTGGCACATGCCTGTAGTCCCAGCTACTCGGAAGGCTGAGGCACGAGAATCACTTCAACACTCCACCTGGGAGGCAGAGGTTGTAGTGAGCCAAAGTATCACCAGGGCACTCTAGCCTGAATGACAGAGTGAGACTCTGTCTCAAAAATAATAATTAAAAAGGAAAAAAGACTCCTAAAAGGTATAAAATATGAGCAGTGAATATGTTGAATAGACGACTATTTTACAAAGAAGTAAACTCTTAACGAGCTCCTACTCTATGCATGCCAATATATTAGACATTTGTAAGAAGGAAGGATAAAATAAACAGTATATATGGCTGCCCATTATATATGAATATCCCTTCCCCACAAAACTTGGAAATAGAAAAAAATAAGAATGCTCATCAAGTGTTAAACTATGTAATCAAAACGTAATGAATCAGCTCTAAACAGAACTATGTACATAGGAAAATAAATTACTTACAAACTAACAGAAATTACTAGGATAATTTTACTGAAAAAAATGTGTTGCTCAATTTAGGAGGAGGGCAGGCTATAAACAAGTAAGACAAATACAGATAAAGTCAAGAATGCAAGCACAATAGAAGCAACACCCAATTTACTACATACGAGGGGCCCTTAACTTTAACTGAGTAGTAAGGTAAGGCTTACTAAAGGGACTGAGGGCTAATTTAAGAAGCAAAGTGAAAGTAGTACTTTAGCACTACTTGGTATTGGAATACTATTAGTATTCTAGACAAAGGACCATGTATAAAGACCTGGAAAAATGACAGCCAGGCACAAGCTCAAACCTAACATTTACAAGGGCCAGGGCAATAGTACAACAGAAGGCCCAATTACCATATGGACAAAATAGTTATACATCAAGTTTAAACTATTAATATGTTCTATCCTATATACAAATATACCTCGGAATGACCTGGAAGTTTAAATTCAGTTTTATAATTCTGCAGCCAAATTGCTGACAATTTGGAAAATACTGAAAGTATAAAGAAAAATTATAAATCCCCAAATTCCATCATGAAGAAAAAGCACATTATTTTGGTGTATTTTCCTCCAATGTTTTTTCTGTGTGTGTATATAATATTTGAAGAGAATTGGGAAATCATATATGTAGATTTTACCCTTTTTATATAAACCCTTCACTCTTAAAGTTTTTAATACAATATAACAAGTCACCTTATTCGTGTACCCAGTGTGCATTTGGCAGCTAGCTTATCTTAGAATTCTCAAAGTGTGGTCAAGAATTGTCGAGAGACCCCAAAAATCTTTCTCAAGGGTCCATAAGGTTAAAAACAACACTTTCGATAATACTAAGATATCCGTGTCCGATTCCTACTGCTATCGTAACACACTGCCATAAACTTAGTAGCTTAAAACAACACAAATTTATTTTCTTATAGTTCTGGAGACCAGAAGTCTAAGATCAAGGTGTGTCAGCAGGGCAGTGTTCCTTTTGGAGGCTTCAGGGGAGAATCTGTTTCCTCGCCTTTTCTAGCTTCCAAAGGCCACTTTCATTCCTCGGATTATGGCCTTTTTCTCACATCACTTCTTGTTTCCATTATCATGTCTGCTACCACTAACTCTGATCCTCCTGCCTCCCTCTTTTAAGGACCCTTGTGATTACATCAGAGATACCCAGATAATCCAGGATAATCACTCCATCTCTAGATATTTAATCACAAAGTCCATTTTAACATGAAAGGTAACATATTTACAGGTTTTGGGAATTCGGGTGTGGGGATGGCCATTATTAAGCAGACCATAACATTCTTTGTCTTGTTCATTGTATTGGCCTTTCATTTATAGTACAAAAGCAATAGTGACGAAGACAGCTTGATATCTAGCATAAATCAAAACAGTGGCACCAAAATTTACTAGAACTTGTTGTATTGGCCAGGCACGGTGGCTCACGCCTGTAATCCCAACACTTTGGGAGGCTGAGGCGGGCGGATCACTTGAAATCAGGAGTTCAAGACTAGCCTGGCCATCTCTACTAAAAAGACAAAAATCAGCCAGGCGTGGTGGTGTACATCTGTAATCCCAGCTACTCAGAAGGCCAAAGCACGAGAATTGCTTGAACCCGGGAGGCGGAGGTTGCAGTGAGCCAAGATCGTGCTCCGGCCTGGGCAACAGAGGGAGACTCCGTCTCAAAAAAAAAAAAAAAAAGAAAAAAAAAAGCAGTTGTTATATTTTTCACCAACATGAATTTGCAGAAAACAAAAGCCTGTTTCACTTCCAAATGTTCTTGATAAAACAGTAAGTATTCATTTTATTAAATCACAACTCTTGAGTACACATCTTTTTAATATTCTGTGTAACAAAGTAGAAAGAACGAACAGAACACTTTCGCTCATACTGTTGTACAATGTTCCGTCCTGAGGAAAAGCACTTATCTGAATATTTGAGTTGTGGGCCGAACGTTTTTCATGGTACACCATTTTTCTTTGAAAGAAAAACTGACACACTCACTTTAGTTATTTAGGCTAAAGATTTTGCCAGACATTTTCTCAACCTGTCTTTTCAAGTAAAACAACTGACAGTATATTGTTGCCAATAAAAAAAATTTGAGCTCTCAAGCAAAAACCAAATTTTGGAAAACTTGTATTCACCACTGTGAGCCAGACAGCTTCCCAACACTTTGGAAGGCCGAGATGGGAGGATCACTTGAGCCCAGGAGTTCGACATCAGCCTGAGCAACATAGTGAGATACCCCATCTCTACAAAAAAATTAAAAATTAGCTGGGTGTGGTAGTATATGCCTATAGTCCCAGCTACTTGGGAGGCTGAGGTGAGAGGATCACTCAAGTCCACGGAGGTCGAGGCTGCAGTGAGCTGTGATCATGCCACTGCACCCCAGCCTGGATGACAGAATGAGACCCTGAATTTTTTTAAAAAAATTATTTTGAGGCCAGGCGCAGTGGTGCACGCCTGTAATCCTAACACTTTGGGAGGCCGAGGCGGGTGGATAACCTGAGGTCAGGAGTTTGAGACCAGCTTGACTAACATGGTGAAACCCCGTCTCTACTAAATACAAAAAATTAGCCAGGCATGGTGGTGTGTGCCTGTAATCCCAGCTACTTGGGAGGCTGAAGCAGAAGAATTGCTTGAACCTAGGAGGCAGAGGTTGCAGTGAGCAGAGATTGTGCCATTGCACTCCAGCTTGGGCAACAAGAGCAAAACTCTGTCTCAAAAATATATATATATTTTATTTTGAATGAAGACTCCTGACTTTGCCCATTGGCATAGCCTTTACTTTTCATTAGGATGACTTCTGGTGGCTTCTATTCAGTCTTACATTCAGCTGGGTTGTGTTCTGTTGCTAAAGAAAAACTAGCTAAATGTAAATAATACACTCTTTTATAATATAGCTCTGTTATAATTCTAAAATCACTGTTACCTAATATATATCAAACCTCAGAAAAAATATACATTGATGACCTCCTGAAACTCTCTATACAGTCCATCTATTCGAAGATAGTCTAAAATACACCTATGAATCCTGCCAGAACATCACAAATAATCAATGTTTATACTATATAATAATGGTGTCATTGTGGAATCTTGTGATTCAAGTAGGAGATATTGAAGAATGTTAATAATAAAAGCCCTGTGAGGACGGGCACGGTGGCTTACGCCTGTAATCCCAGCACTTTGAAAGGCCAAGGCAGGTAGATCGCTTGAGCCCAGGAGTTGCAGACCAGCCTGAGCAACATGGAGAAACCCCGTCTCTACAAACAAAATACAAAACAATTAGCCAGGTGTGGTGGTGCACACCTGTAGTCCCAGCTACTCAGGAGGCTGAGGTGGGAGGATGGCTTGAGCCTGCGAGGCAGAGGTTGCAATGAGCTGAGATCGTGCCACTGGGTGTGACAGAGTCAGACCCCTGTCTGGCAAGAGAGCCTGGGCAACAGAGCCAGATCCCATCTCAAAAACAAAAAACAAAAAACAAATCCCTGTGAAATTTTACTGCTTACTCCAAGCATATTCCTAAAAATCACTGTTTCATACACTAGCTAGTAAACACTTCATAATGTCACCGGAGATTTATCTTAATATTAGTAATAGGGTGTCTGCTGAACAATTGGTTAGGTTTTTGTTTTATAAACACTTTGAATCATTTAACTAAACAGGTTCTTTTATTTACTTGCTGCTATGAAGTTTAGAGGCAAATTTGTAGTCTCCTCTCAAGAAGTATATTGGTAAATCGGGCGTGGTGGATCACACTTATAATCCCACCACTTTGGGAGGCTGAGGCAGGAGGAGAGCTTGCGGCCAGGAGTTTGAGACTAGCCTGGTCAACATAGTGAGATCCCATCTCTACAAAACATTTTTTAAAGTTAAAAAAAAAATACATTTTAAAATGTATATTGGTAACTTTTATTGGTCTCATATCTACATTTTACGTCACCTCAAGTTGTTTTCCCTTTGCTTCCTCTGTGTCAAATACTTATGTAAATGATTGAATTCTGTTTATCCTTTTAAGTTGCTTTATATCCTTTTTTGGAATGAAGTAGATTACTAGTATATTTCTCACTATAAATACATTTGTATTATGGTTTTACCTAATGAGATCTAAAACCCTAGTTAATATGAATCCGCCTCTTAGAGACAGCTAGTTTCATGTTGATGCCATGTTTCTGCGTTTACAGGAGGAAAGGCTGGACCCTGTATTTGTGTTGTGTACCCTCACTCTAGGAGGTGTCTTCACACTAAGAGATGGCCACTCAGCTTCTGGCATTATCACTCTGCATCTACTTTGCCAAGCTTCTTCTTTTGAAATGTCTTGTGTAGGCAGTAGTTATGAATATGCCACCCAGAAGAATATCAGATGAATAAACTTACAAATATTTTGAATAAAGCTCAATCTAACAATAGATATTTGAATGAAAATACTGGAATCTCTTGTAATAGCTCAGAAGGTAGCTTAAGTTTTAGCACAGGTGGTAGGATCACAACACCTTGACCAGGACAGTCCACCTCTGAGCCTCGTCTACTATGTGGTTTCTGAGTTCTGAAGCTCAGAATGTTACATATATGGGAAGTAGAATACAATAATCTATGTAATTTCTCTGGATTCCATTCCCAGTTATCACATGCCCCAAGATTTCCAATAAATCAGAAAACCTCACATTTGCATTTTAGTATTTCCAAAGGTTTTTTATTTTTATTTAGAGACTGGGTTTCACTGTTGCCTAGGCCAGAGTGCAGGGGCTATTCACAGGTGCGATCATAGCACCCCACAGCCTTGAATACCTGGGCTCAAGCAATCCTCTTGCCTCAGCCTCCCAAGCAGCTGGGACTACAGGCACCCAGCTTCCAAGGCTGTTTTTATTTTTATTTTTTTAAAGTTATGTATAGATAGGAAATCAAACACTTAGGAGTGAGCCCTCTCAACTCTTACTCCTCTCACATTTCCCTCTCAGTCTATACATAATCAGAAACCTGGGAGACCCTTGATGTTGTCAAGTAAACATTTCAGGTGTGATAAAAAAGGATATAGGCGCCTAAATTTTAAACTTACTAGCATAATCACGTTATCAACATAAATTAACTACTGAAAGTTAATTTGCTTAAACATGGCTGATTACAGTTTTTACCCCATCAGTCAATCTCAATAACTTCTCTTACTTCAAGTGAAGATAGTACTATCTATTATAAGAATAATTCTAAAGCTGCACTCATGAACAGTCATGTGCTTCATTTTCAATGAGTCAAGAGCCATATGGTTCTCTTTAATGAATACAACTCTGGCAACAAAATCTTGGCTCTCCCTTCCTGTTACTTGCAATAAAAAAATTTTGCATTTTCCATGGAATCTGAATTATTGACCAAAATGACTCATTCAAATTAGATATACCTAATATAAACACATTTCAGGCCTACTTTTTCAGCTTTTTGCTAGCTGAAATTTCTGACTGATACTACTAGTCATCATTATACAGAATAACTTCTATTTTTTAATCAGTGTACTCTAGATTGTTTAGCACTCACTCTGAGCAGATTGATTACATTTTTGAGATTATTAAGTACACATAGTTACTTTCAAAGCAAGGGCTATGCAACAGATATCTACTGAAGTCAGTAGATTCCAAAGCAGTTTATCTCTGACAAGCTAAATCCTAATCCAGATGTCATATTTGAGTTCTAGAGCTACAGCTTTTCATTAATACTAGTAGAGATGTTACTGACATCTCATTTGAACATGAACATAAAAGAAAACTGCTTATGTTGGGGGTACAGAGTCTAACATATCCAAAGGGAAAGTAATCTAGAAGAAAACAGAAACAGCTACTATTTAGTGAGTCCTTACCATAAGCCAGTCACACTGCTAAGGATTCTATATGCATTATTTGTTAAGATCTCTATATGCATTTAATTCTCAGAGCAATCATTTAAAGACTTTATTATTTAGGAGTTTACTACTATGTTGTACATGGGAATAAACTGAAGTATAAACAGGCTATGTGACTTGCCAAAAGTTAGAGAGAGAATAACTGACAGAACCAGGATGTAAATTCAGGTCACCAACTTGAAAGCCACTGAACATCATGGATTTTCATTCAACACATATTCAAAAAAACACTATCAGTACCTTCTGGTAATAGTTATTTTTTGGTATGCTAAAAAGATATGGAGTCACGAAGAATTACTGCTTGACTTACTAACCACTTCCATACTCCCCAGATACTGAGCAGAAACAGAAATAAGTTTTTTTCCTCTGAAATCTGCCTTAACCCACAGTGAGAGACCTAATGTGAGGCTCCAACTTCTTCCAAGACATTCCCCTCCCTGCTACTGTTAACAGAAGAATATCAGCTATGTTGAAAGAAAGAATATTCACTGTCTTAAAAAAGGACATTCACTGTTTCACATATATAATAATTATCCCTATTGCTGGATCTTCATGCATTATCTTCCCTTTACAACCTTCCCAATTCTAAAGGGATATCAAAATGATATCTTTTTTTGGTGAGATGTAACATTTGGAATCTGTACCACCGAATTTAAAACTCACACAGTTATTTTTGACTGCTACTCCATAACTTATACCTTCAACTACACTAACTTTGAGGACAGAATCTTTATATAAACTACCAATAGACTGGGCACAGTGGCTCATGCCTGTAATCCCAGCACTTTGGGAGGCCAAGGCAAGAGGATCGTTCGAACCTAAAAGTTCAAAACCAGCCTGGGCAACACAGTGAGACCCCATTGTTACAAAAAATTTTTAAAAATTAGCTGGGTCTAGTGGTGTGCAACTGTGGTCCTAGCTACTCAGAAGGCTGAGGCACAAGTATCTCTTGAGCCCAGGAGGTAAAGGCTGTAGTTAGCCATCATTGTGCCACCGCACTCCAGACTAGGCAAAAGAGCGAGACTCTGTCTCCAAAAAAAGAAAAGAAAACACCAATGGTTGCCTACGCTATAGTCATTCCAACTTTATACTTGCTAATTGGGCCTTCCTCTTGTTTGCATGTTAAAGTGCCTAATTTCAGAGAAGGAATCATAATTGTCCTAACCAATCAGTAATTTCATTCCCCTTTGCCAGTTATCAGTCTTGGGGTGGGCATGTGACCCAATTATGGCCAGTGACACATAAGGAAGTCTAATGATAAGGTTCTAGAAAAATTATCCTCCCTGATAAAAGAGCAACACAAATAGATCCTTTTTATGCCCTTGCCCCATCCTTACTGCTTGGCACTCTCTCCTGTTGAAGACCATGAGTAAAGACATCACCAGCACTTGACGGCAACGTGGGAAGGTGGAAGGAGTCAGCTCTTTCTATATCTTTCTACTTCCTGGAGTTAATTTTCTGCCTCACATAAAGGGCTAAAGAGCTATTTAAACACAGAAAAAATGGGTATGCTATTAATTTCACCTAATGTTTCAAATTATGAATATATGTATTTTTCTTGTTTATAATTTTGTCATTAAAATTAGAAAAAAAAATCTGTGATAAAGACAGCAAATGACGAATAACAGCAAAATATTGTATTTTAAACCAGTAAATATCCAAGGGAGCCAGAACTTGAAGTGTCAATATTCTGAAAAGAAGTGAAACAAAGAAAGGTAAAACCCAATAGTCTCAACCATTTTCATTCTTGACCTATTTCCTGGTGAGAAAATGGTAAGGAAGCAGAAAGGGGTAAAAAGAGGTAAAGTATTCTGAAGTCCCTGCATTTTCCATGAAGTGGTAAAAGTACCAATGCCTAGAACTAATAAATCAAGGATACATGTAATAATCTCTAGGGTAGCCTACTGAACAAAAAATAAGAGAACATATAACAAGGTTTTGAAGGTAACAGAAATAAGGGGAGAGGAAAGAACAGATGTGACAAACAGAAAACAAATAGAGGATGGTCTGAAACCAAACATATTGGTGATTATGTTAAATGCAAACAGACTATAAATCAATAAAAGACAAAAACAAATTTAAAAAACAAAACTCATATATATCCTGGGCATTGGCATACGGATAAGACAATTATTTCAATGTAACACAGTAGAAAGTCCAGAAACAGATCTACAAAAATATAGCCACTTGATACATGACAAAGATGTCACTATAGTACATAAGAAAAAGCAAAGTTTTTTCCAACAAATGGTGTGGGGTCAACTAGTTATTCATATGGGAAAAAAATGAATCTGAACTCTTAACCCACATCATATTTAAAAAATTAACTGCAGGTAGGTAGATCTAAATGTGAATACACAAAAATAAAACTTCTAGAACAAAACAGGAGAATATCTTTGTGACCTTGAGGTATGGGAAGACTTGTTAAACAGAACAAAAAAAAACACTAAGAATAAAGGAAAAGAAAAAGTTTTTGTTGTTGTTGGTGGTGGTGGTGGTGGTGTTTGTTTGGTTTTTGAGACGGGGTTTTGCTCTGGTGCCTAGCAGGAGTGCAGTGGTGCAATCAAAGCTAATTTTTTTTCTTTTCCATTTTTATTGTAGAGACAGAGTCTCACTTTGTTGCCCAGGTTGGTCTCAAACTCCTGGCCTCGAGCAATCCTCCTGCCTCAGCCTTCCAAAGTGCTGGGATTGCAGGCATAAGTGACTGAGACTGGCTTAGAATAAAGGAAAAGATTAGCTGGATTTCATTAGAATTGATGATATCTTCACCAAAAGATTCCTTTAAGAGAGTAAAAAAAATACCACAGAATGAGAGAAGATAACTGCAATACTGTACATGTATCTGAAAAAGGATTCATAATCCGAATGCATAATGAACTCCTATAAAACAGGGAAAAGGACTGAATAGGTGCTTTAAAAGAGGCAATCTAAAAAGCCAATAAACACACAAAAAGGCATTTAAACTCATAAATCATCAAGTAAACATAAATTGAGACCAAAATGAGAGACTACTGCAACCACACTGGAATAGCCAATTTTTTAAAAACTGTTATCATGTATAGGTGAAGATGTGGAGTAACTAGTATTCTCACACATTGCTAGTAGAAATGTACATGCTATATCCACTTTGGTAGTATCTTTGAATAGGGTAATTGGCAAAAAAAAAAAGAAATGGAAGTATCTCTGATAGTATCTGATAATGCTGAGATATACATATTCTATGATCTAAGCATTCCATTCTGTGATATAAATCATACAGAACTGTGTACATAATGTGCACTAAAACATATGCACATGACAATTCATAGTGGCACTGTTAGCAATAGCCAAAATATGAAAAAAAAAACAACTAAATAATGAAATATCAGTGTAGAATAACTAAATAAATTGAAGCATGTTCACACAATGGGGCACTACACCAACAATGAAAATACGTTAACTATTGCTATACACAACAATATAGATGATTTTGAAACGTAAGTAAAAGCCACAGACATAAAAGAGTACACAGTATGAATTCCACATACATAAAGTTTAAATACTTGCAAAATTAATCTAGATAGAAATCAAAATAATATTGAAACTGAAGGTGGAACAAGGAAGGATTCTGAAACTACTGGTAATGTTTTACTTCTTGATTGAGGAGTAGTTATATAATAAATGTTCACTTTGTAGGAATTCATCAATTTCCACACTAAGATGTGATGATTGCACACCTCTCTGTATTACATTATATTTAAAAGCTTACCCTTAAATGTAGTAGTTTCTTTTGGGGTGGTGAGAATGTTTGGAACGAGATAGAAACGGTAGTTGCACAACACTGTGAATGTGCTAAATGCCACTCAATTCCACACTTTACAATGGTTAAGTTTATGTTATGTAAATTTGATCTCAAATTTTTAAAGTTACTGAAAAATTCAACCTCAATAAAATAGTGTACATATTTATTAGTGGATATTCATGAATACAAACATTAGGCTGTCATGCTGAACTTACCAACTGCAGTGTCACCATCTAATAAATTGTCATCTTCAGATGTTTGAAAGTCCATAATAACACCTGCTCCATCTAAAAGTTCCTCATCACTACTTGCACTTGTTATACTGTTGTAGCTGTTTCTATAGTAGCCTCTATGGAACAGCTGCTCAGACTCCATTTAGCTGTCTGATTATCTGTGGGGGGGAAAAAGTAGTTTTAACATTTTTCAAACATACAATAAAAATCATCTAGTTTAACATCACAAAAGGAAAGTTATGATCTATGTGCTAAAAAAAATTAAGCGTATTCACTGTAACAATAGTTACCTTTATTAAGTATTTTGGGGTGAGGTAATAATTTTATTCTCATTATACAGTTGTAAAAAAGAATGAAGAATTTCTCCAGGTAGATCTCCAATTGTTAAGTTGAAAAATGTAACGTATATTTACATTTTTGCTTGTGTATGTATAGATTTGTCTCAGGAGAGAGTTCCAAGTAAGTTGCCCAAAGGGTAGGGAACAAGATGGCTGAAGTACAAGGTTTGAAAGACAGACTGCCCCTTTTGAATATTTTATCAGGTGTAAGAGGTGTAAGTACAACCTGATTTTAAAAATAAATACTACAATTAAAAATTTTAAAATATTTATTTCATTCTCCTTTCATCATTTTAAAATTTAAATCTTCAGAGCCTATGGTCAAACATTAGCCACTGATAAAATGGTAACATGCAACAAATCAAAAAAGGGTATGTTTTCATTGTTCTTACTCTCCATATTCTTAGATCTGTATTACTCTTAACTAGTTTGATTTTTAAATACATCCACTTACTTACTCAACACCAAAATAAGAGTTCAACATAAGTATGGGGACATTAGTAATAGACTTTTAAGCTGCATGTGTGGGACTTGAAAGATGCAGTCATAAAAGCAGTCAAACCAGTAAGCCTTGTAAAACAAGACTTAGCAGATATGGCCTAGTAAGTACACACAGAAAATGACAGATGAAGACTAAAGTAAGCACAGTTCAATTCCAGTGCTGAATTCTAGCAGTGAATTCTAATACTGAAGACGTGGAGTGTTTTAAGACAATCTCTTCTACTCAGTAAATTTTCCTTCTGCAAATGGAAAAATAACCTCAAAGAGCTTTAATAACAAAAAGGTATTTATGAAGTTTTAGAAAACTAGACTATTACTGACAATAAATATCTTTTAAACAGATTATATAAATTTCCTAACTTAAAGATCACTTTGAAAAAGGTGAAGTTTTGAGAGCTCCTTGAGAGCATGCCTCTGCTCTCCACATCTGGCATAATGACTGGCACAGTGTAAGAACAACAAATGTCAAACTATTCAATTAATGAGGTCAAAAAGAGAAATGTATTCAGTTTTCAATTTTAAAAAAATCCTCTCTCCAAGAGTATTAAACTGTTCTTGGAGGAATAACCAAAATTAGCAAATTAAAAAAGAAAAATGTAAATACTTGCTGCTTTGCAACTTTATGAATGTTTTATAGTTATCGCTACCAAAGATGGCATATTATACTGAGATGAGATTTGTTAGAGTATATTAATTAAAACAATAGGAAAGTATGAAAGTAGTTGTTCATACTAAGAAATCTGCAGTTCCATAGAAGCAAACAAATTAAATATTATGTGGCTTTTGAGAAAATTACCAAAAGGCTTTTAAAAACATAAACATTAATAGCTTAAGAATCATTTAATTTTGATGTATCAAAGCATGTATGCTAAGATTTTTGTGAAGAACACAGACACTCTGTTTTTATTTCTTTACAGAATAGAAGGGCTTAATACATATGATAACATTTCAGTGAACATTAGCTAGAGGCTACACAGCACTGAGAAATCTCTGTAAAATCATTAAACCTTTTTATGTGTTAATACTTCAATCAGCAAATTCCAATATATCTCCTCCATTTTATTCCTAAAAGTCTCTCAAAAATCGTAAGTGGTAACTGGAAATTTAACTATTTCCGTTAAAAAAATTAATTTCATAATACCTTTGAGACACCTAGCCTGCAGATCATTCTTTATAACACGAGCATGCAACTCTGCTCCAAATAAACCAATTAAACCCAGGCCTGCATGGGTTTCTATTTCTATAAATTTGATAACTTAAGATAAAAAAAAAAACTATTCCACGTATTAACCCAGAAACCTATAGAGCTGTACTGACTGATGCAGCAGCCAGCATACATACGGCTATCGAGCCATTGAAACATGGCTGGTCCAAACTGAAATGTGCTCTAAGTGTAAAATACCTACCAGATTTCTAAGACTTAATATTTAAAAAGGATGTCAAATATTTGACTAGAAATTTTATACTGATTACATGTTGAAATATTTTAGATCCATTGGGTTAAATAAAATATATTTGAAATGAATCTCACAACTTTCTTTTTACCTTTTTAATGTGGCTACTGAAAAATTAAAAATTACCTATGTGGCTTGCATTTGCAGCACTAACACTTTTATTGAACAGCACTGCTATAAAATATTCAAATTTCTATAGTAGCATAAAGGACATATAACAGAAGGAAATCTGAACACTAGTGTTAAATATTTTCAGGTTCTAAACCCAATTCCCAGGCTTGGGCACAAAAGGCTATTTAGACTCTAACACAGCAGATGAAATTTTACATATTTAAAAAAAAATAATGCAAAGTCACCTTTTCCATTTTAATCACCAAAAAATATACTTATAATCATTTCAAAACATTGTAATAGATACACAGTAGCTTGTAAATATATTCTTACAAAATTATAAAAATTAGAGATAAGCTGGGTGTGGTGGCGCATGCCTGTAGTTCCAGCACTTCGGGAGGCCGAGGCAGCAGGATCGCTTGAGGTCAAGAGCTCAAGACCCACCTGGCCATGGTGGTGAACCCCATCTCTATTAAAAATAAAAAATTAGCCGGGCGTGGTGGCAGCCGCCTGTAACCCCAGCTACTAAGGAGCCTGAGGCATGAAAATCGCTTGAGCCAGAGAGGCGGCAGTTGCAGTGAGCTGAGATTATGCCACTGCACTCCAGCCTGGGAAACAGAGTGAGACTCTGTCTCAAAGAAAGTAATAATCATAATCAGAGATAAACTATGAAAACTTCCAGTAATAAGGCCTCGTTTACCTCATAAATTCCTATATTATCTACGTGCAATTATTTTGCTTCCTTCGAATCTGATGACACTGCAGCCAGCACAGTTTTTTTTTTCCAAAAAGTAAGTTTGCTCATAATCTCTCTCCATTCCATGTTAACATCTCTTAATCATTTCCTGCTACCCTTAAGAAACAAACTCTTTAATATAGCAGAAAAAGTTCTATGCAGCCCAACCCCTGCTAGTTCCCCAGCATTTTTTTTTTTTTTTTTTTTGAGATGGAGTCTCGCTCTGTCACCCAGGCTGGAGTGCAGTGGCGCGATCGCTGCTCACTGCAAACTCCGCCTCCTGGGTTCAGGCCATTCTCCTGCCTCAGCCTCCCGAGTACCTGGGACTACAGGCGCCCGCCACTGCGCCCGGCTAATTTTTTGTGTTTTTAGTAGAGACGGGGTTTCACCATGGTCTCAATCTCCTGACCTCGTGATCCGCCCGCCTCGGCCTCCCAAATTGCTGGGATTACAGGCCTGAGCCACCGCGCCTGGCCCCAGCTTCTTTTAATAGCCATTCTGACTGGCGTGAGATGGTGTCTCACTGTGGTTTTGATTTCCATTTCGCTAATCATTAGTGATGTTGAGCATTTTTTCACATGCTTGTTGGCCAGTTGTATATCTTACTTTGAGAAGTATGTACTTCCTGAAGTACTCTAGACTCACTGATCTTTCAATCTCTCAGTCCTATCAAGCTCTTTCCTGACTCCTGCCCCAAGGCCTTTGTTGCTCCCTCTGCCTGGATCATACCCTCTTCTCTTTAACAACTCACTCTCTTAATATTTTGTTGAAGGTTTTTACATCTATGTTCATCAGGGATATTGACCTGTACTTTTCCTTTTTCATTGTGTCTTTGCCAGGTTTTGGTATTGGGGTGAAGCTGGAATGAGTTAAGGAGGAGCCCCTCCTCATTTTTTGGAGTCGTTTCAGTAGAATTGGTACCAGCTTTCTTTGTACATCTGATAGAATTCAGCTATGAATACATCTGGTCCAGGGCTTTTCTGGTTGGTAGATTTTTTATTACCGATTCCATTTTGGAACTCGATATTGGTCTGTTCAGGATTTCAATTTCATCCTGATTTAATCTTGGGAGGTTGTTTCCAGAATTTATCCATTTCCTCTAGATTTTCTAGTTCGTGTTTACAGATGTGTTCATAATAGTCTCTGGGGATCTTTTGTATTTCCATGGGATTGGTTGTAATGTCACCTTTGTTGTTTCTGATTGTGTGGTGATTTGGATCTTGTCTCTTTCTCTGTTAATCTAGCTAACGTCTGACAAAGGTCTAATATCTACAATCTACAAGAAGCAAACAATTCAACAAGCAAAAAACAACATTATTAAAAAGTGGGCAAAGACGGCCGGGCGCGGTGGCTCACGCCTGTAACCCCAGCACTTTGGGAGGCCTAGGTGCGCGGATCACGAGGTCAGGAGATCAAGACCATCCTGGCTAACATGGTGAAACCCCGTCTCTACTAAAAATACAAAAAAAATTAGCCGGGCGTGGTGGCGGGCGCCTGTAGTCCCAGCTACTCGGGAGGCTGGGGCAGGAGAATGGCGTGAAACCAGGAGGCGGAGCTTGCAGTGAGCCGAGATTGCGCCACTGCACTCCAGCCTGGGCGACAACAGAGCAAGACTCCGTCTCCAACAAACAAACAAAAAAAGTAGGCAAGGACATGAACAGATACTTCTCAAATTAAGATATACAACTGTCCAACAAGCAGATGAAAAAATGCCCAACATCACTAATCATTAGAGAAATGGAAATCAAAACCACAATGAGACACCATCTCACACCAGTCAGGATGGCTATTATTAAAAAGCCAAAAAACAACAGATGCTGGCAAGGCTATGGAATGCTTATACACTGTCAGTGGGAATGTAAATTGGCTCAGCCCCTGTGGAAAGCAGTTTGGAGATTTATCAAAGAACTTAAAACAGAAATACCATTTGACCCAGCAATGCCATTACTGGGTATATACCCAAAAGAAAATAAATTGTTCTACATAAAAGACACATGTGCTTATATGTTCATCACAGCACTACCCACAATAGCAAAAACACAGAATCAACCTAGGTGCTCATCAATAGTGGACTGGATAAAGAAAATATGGTACAGGCTGGGTGCAGTGGCTCACGCCTGTAATCCCAGCACTTTGGGAGGTCAAGGCGGGCGGATCACCTGAAGTCAGAAGTTCAAGACCAACCTGGCCAACATGGTGAAACCCTGTACTAAAAAAATACAAAAATTAGCCGGGAGTGATGGCAGGTGTCTGTAATTCCAGCTACTCGGGAGGCTGAGGCAGGATAATTGCTTGAACCTGGAAGGCAGAGTTTGCAGTGAGCCAAGATCGTGCCACTGCACTCCAGCCTGGGCGACAGAACAAGACTCTGTCTCAAAAAAAAATAAAAATAAAAAAAGGAAAGAAGAGAAAATATGGTACATATACACCATGGAACACTACACAGCCATAAAAAGAATAAAATCAAGTCCTTTGCAGCAATGGGGATGCTGCTGGAGACCATTATCCTGAGTGAATTAACACAGTAACAGAAAACCAAATACAGCATGTTCTCATTTTAAGTGGGAGCTTTAACATCAGGTACTCACAGACATACAGATGGCAACAATAGTCACTGAGGACTACTAGAGCGGGAAATGTAGGGAAGGAAGCAAGGGCTGAAAAACTGTTGAGCACTATACCCACTTCCTGGGTAATGGGTACAACTGTACCCCAAACCGCAGCATCATGCTATATACCCATGGAATAAACCTGCACATCTAAAATAAAAGTAGAAATTGTAAAAATAAAAAAGAATTAACTCTCCTACTCATTTTTCAGGTCTTACATCAAGTATCCCTTTATTTAACAAACTCTTAACCAGAGCTTACTACATGCTAGGCAATATCTTAAGCCCTTTACAAATTCATTCATTTAATATTCATATTAAATATATGACAACCTTAAAGAATAGGTGCTATTATTGTCCCCACTAAAAATGAGGAACTGAGGCACAAAGCATGTAAATAACTCGCCCAAAGTCATGCAGTTAGTAAGCAAAGCTTCGCTGACCCACTTACTATCTGGATCAAATTTTCTCATTATTAGTTCTTATAGCTCTCTTTTACAGCACTTACCACAGTTGAATATTAAATTTATTTATGTGATTATTTAATATCTGTCTGCCATTGTAGAACGTGTCATGAGGTCTGACACTCAATTTTTGCTTAACACTGCATACTCAATGGTTAGCAAAATATGTCACATTAGACCAGGCGCAGTGGCTCACAGCTGTAATCTCGGCACTTTAAGAGGCCCAGGAGGGCAGATCACCTGAGGTCAGGAGTTCAAGACCAGCATAGCCAACATGGTGAAACCCCGTCTCTACTAAAAATACAAAAATTAGGCGGGCATAGTGGTGAGTGCCTGTAATCCCAGCTACTCAGGAGGCCGAGGCAGAAGAATCACTTGAGCCCAGGAGGCAGAGGTTGCAGTGAGCTGAGATCACACCACTCACTGCACTCCAGCCTGGGCAACTGAGCAAGATCTGCCTCAAAAAAAAAATGTGTCACAGTAGATGTTCAATTTTTTTAATTAAATTTTTATTTTGAGATAATTATGGTTCCACATGTAGTTACAATAAATAATACAGAAAAAAATCCTGTATATCTTTTACCCAGTTTCCATTAATGGGAACATCTCGCAAAACTATAGTACAATATCATAATCAAGATAACAACATTGATACAGTCAAGATACAGAATATTCCATCACCACAGGTATCTCTCATGTTGCCGTTTTACAGCCATCCCTCCTTAACCCCTAGCAACCCATAGTCTGTTTTCTACTTCAATAATTTTGCCAGTTCAAGAATGTTATATAAATGATATGATATGGGGATTAACTCTTTGTTCTCAGCACAATTCTCTGGAGATTCATCCAGGGTGTTACATGTGTCAATAGTTCCTTCCTTTTTATCAGAGTAGTCTATGATAACAGATATGCCACAGTTTGTTTAACCATTCACCCACTGAAGAACATCTGGCTTGTTTCTATGTTTTGGTGACTATGAATAAAGCTGCTACAAACATGCATGTACAGGTTTTTGAAAATGAATAGCCTTCATTTCTTTGGGCTAAATGTCAGAGTACAATAGTTGAGTCATACAGTAGTCACATATTTGGTTTTTAAAGAAACTGCCAAATTGTTTTCCAGAGTGGCTGTACCATTGTACATTTCTACCAACAATGTATGAGTGATCCAGTTTCTTGACCTCGTTGCCAGCATTTGGTGTTGTCACTATTTCTTATTTTAGCTATTCTGATAGATGTACGGTAGTATCTTGTTGCTTTAATCTGCATCTCCCTAATGGGTAATGATGCTGAACATTTTTTATGTGCTCATTTGCTATATGTGTAATCCTCTTCAGTGAAATGACTATGTCTTTTGTCCGTTTTCTAGCTGGACTGCTTTCATACTGTTGACTTTTAAGAGTTCTTTATATATTACAGATACTAGTTATTTGTCAGTTGTGTTGTCTGCAAATATTTTCTCCCCTCTCTAGTTTATCTTTTCATCTTTTTAACAGGGTCTATAACAGAGCAAAAATACTTAATTTTGATGAAGTTTAATTTATCAATTTTGCCTTTAAGGAGTATTCTTTTGGTGGCAAGTCAAAGAAACATATGCCTAACCCTACCTCCCCAAAATTTTCTTCTATTTTTCCTAAAGTTTTATAGTTTAATATTTTTATATTTCAGTCTGTGATCCATTTTAATTTGTGCATGCACAGGGTATGAGACATAGGTTGAGGTTCCTTTATTGGGGGGTTGGGAATGGGACAGTGTATGGATGTCTAATTGCTCCAGTACCAACTGTTGAAAAAGTTATCTACCTCCGTTGAACTGTTTCATGCTTTTGACAAAAACTAGGTATATTTATGTGGATCTATTTCAGAGTTCTCTGTTCTGTTCCACGGATCTGTGTCTTTATCTATGCCCATACCACACAGTCTTGATTACTGTAACTACATAATAAGTCTTGAAATTCAGTAGATTGATCTTTCACACCTTATTCTTCTTTTTCATTGCCTTTTCATGTAAATTTTAGAATAATCTTGTCCATATCTAAAAAAAATCTTGTTGGGTTAATTATATTGTATGAATAAATAACAAATGTATAAGAAATAAATGGTACATGTCTTCCTTGATGTTGTAAAAGAGCTAAAATTCAACAAGACCTAAACTAAATAAATATTTGCCCCAAAAGTCCTTGTCCTCCTACTTTTCCTATCTCAGTTTACAGGATCACCATTTATCTAGTATTCAAAGCTAGTTTTTGGAGTCATTTATTAATTTATTTGATAATCATTGACTGCACACTTAGCATGTACCAGGCAAAAAGCCAGATGCTAGGGTAATGAATAAGATATGGTTCCTGTTCCTAAGGCAGTGAAGGTGACAGACATCAACAAGTAACAACAATATGGTATGATACACATCACAGGAGAGGTACATACAATGTATTTGATAAACCTGAGAAAAGTAAGCAAGCTGGCTGGCAAACAGTCCATAAGCACTTAATAGAGGGAATATTTTAGCAAAATATTGAAGAATTAGGATAAATTAATTGGGCTATGAGGTAAAAAGTCAATACAGGCACACACACAAAAAAAGTATGCGCAACAGCATAAAAGCATCATAGTAAAACCTGCTTGGGTAGCTTATGTAAGAGGTAAAGGACCAGAGAGTAGCTACAGAGGCAGACATAGGCCAGATCATGAAGGGGAGGGGTTCATGTGTCACACTAAGAAACTTACATACTCATCTATACACAGGGGAAACCATGAAGAACTTCAGAGAAATCACATGATCAGACATGAATTTTAGTAAGCCAACACTAGCAGCAGTGTGAAAGCCAGATAAGAAGGGTAAGAGACTGAAGGACTACAGATAGAGAAGCTGGAGATGAGACTAGACGTCTGAACAATTCTGAACGTAAGATAGGGCATAACTGAATTAAGAGTGATATGATATATATTGGTTTTCATCCATGGTTCCTGGTTTATAAGTCCCACAGCTCTTATTACATTCTTTTTTAATATTAAATTTAATTTTATATAAGTAGAGACAGGATTTCACTATGTTGGCCAGGCTGGTCTCGAACTCCTGGCCTCAAGTGATCCGCCCACATCGGCCTTCCAAAGTGATGGGATTACAGAGGTAAGCCACTGTGCCTGGCCTTACTACAGTCTTTTGTATAATGTTGGGGCACATTAAACCTCAGAAAACAGAATCTCTTCTCTTGCTGACCTTTTCCTGCCCTCCTTTCCACCAACCCAAGGCAGAACTCTAATCTTCCACAGCCTGTCTGACTGTGGGTCATAAGACCTTCCCTTTAGAAGGGAGCTTGCCCCAGACCCTGGAAGAAGGAATGCTGCAGACAGGCAGAAGAATTTGGACAGGCAGGCCTTGCTGGGTTTCCCCACTGGGTCTATTAGTGCTGTTAGGTCATACTCTTTTTGTCCAATCACATTTCTACACAGTTGTTGACTGTGCCTATGTAATGAAGCCTCCATAAAAACCCAAAAGGAGTGGATTCAGAGAGCTTCCGGATAGCTGAATATTGGAGGCTCCTGGAAGGTGGCGCACCATGGGAAGGCATGGAAGCTCCATGCTCTTTCCCCTATCTCCCCCTATGCATCTGTTCATCTGTATCCTTTGAACATCCTTTATAATAAACTGGTAAGTGTTTCTCTGAGTTCTGTGAGCTGCTCTAGCACATTAATTGAACCCAAGGACGTAAGGAGTGGGGGGGGTCATGGGATCCCTGATTTATAGCCAGTGTTATCAGAAGCACAGGCAAAATCAAAATAACCTGGGGCTTGCGATTAGCACTGGAAGTGGGGGAAGTCTTTTGGGAACTGCCCTCAACCAGTGGTGTCTGACACTACCTCCAGGTACACCGTATTGGAACCGGGGGGCACCCAGTTGGTATCTGCTGCAGAACTAACTGGTTGGTTGCTGTGGGGGGAGAAACCCCCAAGCATCTGGTCACAGAAGTCTTCTGTGTTAATTATTGTTGTGTTGAGTGAGAGAATTAAAAAATACTTTGGCTGTGATTTTACCCTGCTCACTAAGACACATCAATATTGAGAAGCAGAGAGAGTTTGAAGAAATATTTAAGAGGACCTGGTAATTAATAAGATATAGGGAATGGTAAAGAAGAATCTAAGATATCCACTAAGGTTCCAACTTGATTAACTGAAAACAGTTGGCAGAAACAAATTTCAGTCTCCTGCAACTCACAGAACTCAAGACCAGCATGTTCTTTCCAACTTTAGGATTATACGTCGAGGCTTTAGTTTCTATTCCAGGTCAGACTATAAAGAAGGTTACCTCCATTACACTGACCTGAGCCCCAAAACTGCAAACACTAAGCAATATGCCACCAGAATTTGGGGAGGGGAGCAAAAATAGGAAAACCATGGAAATGGGTGGCGAAAGGATCCACAGCCTGAGATATGCACACTAATTTTTCATGGTTCCCAACAAAGTTTTGTCTCTCCCATAAAGGAGACTGACTGGGTACAGCTGAGGACCACATCTAATTCCCAAAGGTGTGTCAGTCAACTCTCTGTTAAGCTAAAAAGAAAAGTAGATATAAACTGGGTGAAAGAAGAAAAAGATTGTCAATGTCAGCAACTAGAGAGATGGAACAGAAGTCTCAAGAGCAACGATGGCAGAGAGGTGAAAATCTGAGCTAGCCATTTGTATGTAAGGAGCATTTTCATATAAATATTGTAAAAACTGTGCTAAGTACTAGTCACAGATTGAAACGTGAAAAGAGGCTAGGTGCAGTGGCTCACGCCTGTAATTCCAGCACTTTGGGAGGCCGAAGTGGGCAGATCACCTGGGTCAGGAGTTCAAGAACAGCCTGGCCAACATGGGGAAACCCCGTCTCTAATAAAAACACAAAAATTAGCCGGGCATGGTGGCGGGCACCTGTAATCCCAGCTACTCAGGAGGCTGAGGCAGAAGAATAGCTTGAACCCAGGAGGCAGAGGCTGAGGATAGCTGAGATCGCGCCACTGCACTCCAGCCTGGGCAACAAGAGCAAGACTGAGCCTCAAACAAAAGAAAAAAAAATGTGAAAAGGAATTTCAACATAACTTATTCATTTACTAACATTTATAGAATAGCTAACAATGTACCAGAAATTATAATAAATATGAACACAGTTTTTATTGTATTAATGCCATTATATTTGTATAGGCCCTACAGCTTTCAGTAGACTTCAGCATAAATTACATTATACATTTTCCTCAAGAGGGATGCTGTAATAGCTTTCTAAAAATTAGTATGTATTCCAGCCCAGTGCAGTGGCTCATGCCTGTAATCCCAACACTTTGGGATGCCGAGGTGGGCAGATCACATGAGGTCAGGAGTTTGAGACCAGTCTGGCCAACAGGGTGAAACCCTGTCCCTACTAAAAATACAAAAATTGGCTCGGCACGGTGGCTCATGCCTGTAATCCCAGCACTTTGGGTGGCCGAGGCGGGTCGATCACCTCAGGTCAGGAGTTCAAGACCAGCCTGGCCAACATGGTAAAACCTTGTCTCTGCTAAAAAGACAAAAATTAGGCAGGAGTGGTGGCGCGTGCCTGTAATCCCAGCTACTCCAGAGGCTGAGGCATGAGAATCGCTTGAACCCAGGAGGCAGAGGTTGCAGTGAGCAGAGATTGCACCACTACACTCCAGCTGGGGTAACAGAACAAGAGTCTATCTCAAAAAAAAAGTCACTACTATACCATAGGAATTAGTGTGGTCTACTGATTACATTAGCACTGGGCAAGGTTCAGTTTAAATCAAGTTCTCAAAGTACCCAAAGTAAAATCAACATATCTAATCCTTGCTATACTGACCTAATTTTAAACTGATTTTATAGGATTACTTTTCTTTCTTCCAATACAGTGATTCATCTTCTGCATTTAAGGTCGATATTAGAGATATGTAAAAGGATCTATGATGAATGGATAAAGAAAATGTAATATATATACAGAATGGAATACCATACAGCCTTTAAAAGGAAGAAAATTATGTCATTTTCAAAAACGTAGATTAACCCGGAGGACATAATGCTAAGTGAAATAAATAAGACACAAAAAAACAAATACTGCATGATCTCACATAGGTGTAAAATCTTAAAAAAAAAGTCAAACTCAGGGAGGCAGAGAGCAGAATGGTGGTCTACAAAGGCTAGGGAGAAGGGGGAAAAAGGAAAGGAGAGAGGTTAGTCCAAGAATACCAAGTTTCAGTTAGAGGAGTAAGTTTTAGAGATCTATTGCATGCCACGTTGACTATAATTAATAATAATGTACTATATACCTCAAAATTGCTAAAAGTTAATTTTAAACGTTCTCACCACAAACAAATGGCAAGTAGGTGATATGATGGACATGTTAATTTGCTTGATTTAACCTTTCTACAAAATATACATTTATCAAAACATCACATTGAACCCCAAAAATATACACAATGATTATCTGTCAATTAAAAATAAATAAAAACAGACAAAAAAACCCAAATTCCTCAGGGGCAGCGGGTATAAATGCTAGAGGCTTTCAAGAGGACAACGGAATAAACACACATACAAATATAACACTCAGATTATAACAAGGAAGAAAGATAAAACAATAAACCAATAAAAAGTTGCTGTGGAAGACAGAAACTTTGAAAACTAAATAGTCTTCATGATTTTAAAAGATAGAAACTGTTCAATTATTTCTCACAAGAAATAGCAAGAAATATATTTATTTAACTTGGTTCCAGTCAAAGTTGCAGATCAAATCTCTCTGGATTTCAACAATGAAAGTGAGGCAGTGGGGTTCAATCTCCATATTAAACTTCACTGAAGATTTATCTTTAAGAACCAAAATGAATCACAGCTACAATGTTTATGTACAGATGTGAATGTGCATATTTAAAAAATTAAAATGTTTATTAGAGTAGTAAGATTATGAGTATTCCTTTTAAAAACACTGTTTCCCAGACTCTCTGTAATTTTACATTGCTTTTATAATTGAACCTACAAGCCACGTCCCTCCTTGTTTTTCTCTAGCATTTTGACTATTCTAAACTACACTATGGTGCAGCAGAGAGCAGGAACTCTGAAATCATACTCCCAGGCTTCAGTCTCAGTTCTGACAGTTACTGTAGGGCAAGTTAGTTAAATTTTCTGTGCCTCAGTTTCTACGAATGTAAAACGGGATTAGTGAAAGTACCTACTTCGTGGGGTTGGTGTGAAAATTGAGATAATTCACAAAAATTACTTGGAAAAGAGCCTGAAAACACAGAATGCATTCAACAAATATTAACACTTATTATAAAATATTATACATTTTAGATCACTGCTGACAAGTTTGACTACCAAACTAAGTTGGAAGTTCTACAAAACAGTGATAGTGGCCAAACCCCACAGGATACTGCTTTGATATAAGACCCACCACAGAGATCAAATCTGGCTTCCTGAGCCGTCTGAAAATTATGACCAACATGTCACAACAGGAAATGGAAAGCCTACCACTAACATGACCTGGAAAATAGCCAATTTACTAACACAAACCCACAACATCAACAAATCTGTTCCCCTGAACCACATCTATCCAAAAGTAGTTTAAATATTTACATTCTTAATGAGCTATGTATGACTGATAACACATACTGAAGTACAATTTCCAAGTAAAAATGTAGGTACTATACATTCATATTGACTTCTTAAAATAATGTGACTCATGATTCAAGCAAAGCAGCAAAGTTTTCGAGGTGCTGAGGGGAGTAAGGGGTGGGAAGGGTATGCAATCTGTGATGAATTCTGCCAACAGTGGCTGTCTGTATTAACCAGAGGCCATATACGCATATTCAAGTTGAGAAAATATCTGTAGGTCACACACATGGTTTTTAAAGCCATATTATAGAACAAGACACTGAATAGCAGCAGCACCTTTTAAGATGAAAGTCAACAATTTATACACAAGCACTTTAACTCCCATATGTACTCCTGAACTGAACAAATATTATTTTGTAGTGACTCACAAAGGGACGTAGTTATTTCCATACCGACCTCATAAAAAAAAATCTTCTAAATTAACTCTTTAAAGATGAAAGTAAAACCATTTCTGGAAAGATTCAACAATTATACAAGCCACAATGATGCTGCAGTAACTGAACTGCATAGCTCCAAAAGTTTACGTTTGTAGAACTGAACTTTTGAATTATATATCTATGTAAAAGGTATGGTCGCTGTTGATTCAATTCCATGAACAGGAATTTCTTTCTAAAGGAAACAGAAATCTCAGTTTCTAATATGCACAATGCATATGTAATTATCTTCTATATGCTCCGCAGTTTTAAAATGCCATACAAACAAAGCATACCACATGCAAAGTCAATTTCTGAGATTCTAAGGCAGTTTCTGGTCAAGTTTAAGATCAAACCACAAATATATATACACAAAAAATATTTTACATACATATATATCTAAAGATAGAAAAACTGAATATTATTTTTAAATTGGGGAAAATTTAGCGAAAGTAAAACCCACTCCTCTAAGTTTAAAGTTAATCTTCTCCTGGAACCCACTTCCATTTTATTCAGAGGTCCTTCGACGGTTCCTGAAGCAGATGTGTGAAATTTTAAAGAATGTCTGAGGGTATATACCTAATCAGGATGGGTTAGCATCCCAATTCATGATGTACCTTTCAACATTATATAGGTACATTATAAGAGAAACCAAGATGAGCGCTGTGGCCTCACAGTTGGCCCAAAATCTGTGAACAGGAGAGCTGACGACTCTTCGCTCATACAATGCAACTCACCTCGCAGCTCAGAGACATAGCAAAATCGGTGGCTGTTTTCTGCGCTGCCTTTGGATTCTGCATCTGTTTCAAACCTAGAACCTAGCTACCCTCGGAGCTCCACCGAAGAAAGCCTGACACAACGAAAACTATCGCGATTTAAAAGATACCTGGCGTTTTCTACCGCAGAGGTTACGGAAATTTTGCCCGGTGGGACTTTTATTGTCCTCCTTCAAACACGGGAGCAACATGAAGTTAAATCCTCTCGCTCTGGAGATCCCTAGAGTCAACCTGCTTCTGCCCAAAATTAAAAATAAAAATCTCCAATCTCACTTCCCCCTTAAGACTAAAACTGAATCCATGCTCTAACTCGGGAGTAAAGTAGGATGGCTTTCAACCCACCACACCCTCCTTGCTCATTATTCCGGGTCGCGGGCGAACTAGAACACTGGGAAAGGGGCTGCAGGTTCCGGACCAGACCGGCCCTGACCCACGGAAGGGGAAGAGAAGCGGCAGGAGTCAGGAGCCCGACAGGTACGCCCCAGCGTCGACGCGTGACGTCACTACGTTGACGTGGACGGCCGTTCAGCGTCCGGCCGTCCCAACATCTCCTCCTCCGGCCACTCGCTGAGTCGCGTCGGCGCCTATTGGGCGGCGTGGGAACGGTGGGCGGGCCGGGACTGGGTCTCGAGGAGGAGGAGCGGTGCGAGGTGCCTGGCTCTGAGGGCCGCTGGGGCTGTGAAGCCTGTCATTAGCGATTAGCTCACGTCAGTCACTCACGCATCCCTGTTTGCCCTGCTGCTGACCTCGCGCGAGGCGGCCACCTTGTGGGAGATGTTTTCGTGAGGCAACAGACGCTGGCCGTTCCCAGCGTCACGCAGAGTTCGGATCCACTCTAGCGAGAGACCACAGCGTCCGGGAGCAGCTTGTGAAACTCTGGCGAGCGTCAGCCTTGAAAATAAAAAGTATTGGCAGCCGTCGACGAGCACAGGTTCCTAAAACTTAGATCGAAGAGAAGTACCAGCCTTCGAAAATAAACCAGCACCAAAAGCCCCCTGTGCTTATAGGTGACGTGCGGGCTGGGAGTGCAGTGGTGTCACCTCGCCTTGTATGTCATCGCCGGTTGTGTGCCTAACATACATACAAACAGGATAACTCGAATTTAGCCATCACGCATTTTCAAAAATACTGCTTGGAAATTGAATGTTTGGAGAAAAGATATAATCTGGGGTTTCTACACGGTCTGAATTGGGTTCATTTCCGTTTAGCAAACATTTATTGAGCTCCCAGCGTGGGTCACAGAATTCAGTAAACCTGATCCCGTGTTCAAGGTGCTATATTCCGATGCAGGGGCAGGGCGATGCAGTGAAAGAATGGTGGCCACAGCAGTAGCATACTAATAGCCTGGTGGGCAGGTACAGGTTTTGCATTTCTTTGGCGAGATCACTTTTGAGTGTCTCCACTGGGTGGCAGAATTAAGACCCGTGAACATTTAATATCTCCTGTATATTTAGTATGTTATGAATATATACTGATTAATGAATATTAAGTGCGTGTTGTATATCTTGTGCCTCATGAATATTAAATATGACCTGGTCTTGCCAGCCTTTTCTATTTTTACATATACGTGCTCCACCGACTGTTTTGCAGGCTAGGAACACGTGAGTTTTGTTCTCCTATTTCTTCTAGGGCAGAATTGAATATTCTCAAAGACAGTTCTGGGCTTCAGAGCTGGTATAGTGCCCATGGTCGTGATCACAGTGCGGTCAAGCTTCTTAGGACCTCTTTCATTACTTTTATCCAGGTAGAGTTTGTAGAACTATGGAAATACCCAAGCACGATTTTCTCTTACCTGGGACACTGTTGGCCAAGATCTTTAGATTCTTCTTAGAAAATGTGGAAAAGCAGGCAAAAATTTTTCCAAACCAAGTGGAATTTTTCACAAGACATTTACTCACATTTTTTTTCTCTCTCACTGTAGTTACGTAGCTAATTTTGGAAAGGCACATGGATTTTGAGAATGTAGACAGTAGTTGTGGTCTATTAGTCAATCTTACCTGCTTTCTATAAGGATGAAAAATTATTTCATGGTAGTGTCGTAGTTTCTTAATGGAGGATTGTTCCAAGGATCTCTCTTAAGTGTGCAAGAACAAGTCTATTTGTACGTTTGGTTTTTTGTAATATTATCCCTATTATGTACTACCTTATTCCTTTATAAGAACTTAAAGTCATGGTTTCTGGCATACATAATCATCGCACCAGTAGTTCTCAATCTTCACTTTGCATCAGAGCCATCTAGGGAGCTTCAGAAAAATATCCTTGCTTAGGTCCCACTCCCAGAAATCCTGTCTTAATTGTTTCAATGTTGGACCTAAGCATTCCTGTGTTTAACTCTTCCCAGTTGATCCAAGGTGCTCAGTCAGAAACACTGCGTTACATATGGGGCAATATATTTAAACAATGTGGTATGTGATTGCTTGGTGATAAAACAACAGATCGCATCTGGGAAAAAACGTTCTCTGTAATTCCTCTGGTGTTTTTGTCAGAGAATCTGGTGATGTTGAACTTTCTGTTCAACAGACTGGTGGGAGGAAACACAGGGTAAGCACCATAGCCAGATCTTTGGTACATTTTAAGTGCCCTAATGTGAATACTTTCAGCCTGATCTCATTCCATCGTGGTAAATACTACAGAAAGGATGCTGATTGATTGGCATTCTTACCACATCCCTTATTTTAGTGGGAGTGATTAAGAAGGAACTTCTTAGGGCTGAGATAATTCCCAGTAAGGTTTACAGATCCAACTGTGGGCTTTTCTCCCATATGAAAATAATTTAACAGCCCACCTGATCTCTGTACTGTAAATAACTGCTCCCGGAACCCTAAGAAGAGTTTGTATTAGTATCCAAGTGCTGTTGTAACAAATTCCCACAAATTTACTGGCTTGAAACAGTACAAATTTTTGATCTTAAAGTTCTGTAGGGTAAAAGTCTGACATAGGGCTCACTGGTTAAAAATCAAGATGTTGGCTGGGCAACCTCTTGGTGCCACATGTGGTGGCTCACGCCTGTAATCCCAGCACTTTGGGAGGCCAAGATGGACGGATCACCTGAGGTTGGGAGTTCGAGACCAGCCTCACCAACATGGAGAAACCCCATCTCTACTAAAAATACAAGATTAGCCAAGTTTGTTGGCACATGCCTGTAATCCCAGCCACTTGGGAGACTGAGGCGGGAGAATCACTTGAACCCGGGAGGTGGAGGTTGTGGTGAGCCAAGATCGCACCATTGCACTCCAGCCTGGGCAACAAGAGCAAAACTCTGTCTCAAAAAAAAAAAAAAAAAAAAATCAAGGTGTTGGCAGGGCTGTTTTCTTTTACAGGCTCTAGGGGAGAATCCACTTCCATGCCTTTTGCAGCTTCTAGAGGTCACTTGACTTCCTTGGCTCATTGTCCACTTCCTCCATCTTCAAAGCCAGCAATGGGAGGCTGAATGTTTCTCATATCATATATAAGTCCCCCTTGCCATGTAATCTAATATATTCACTGGTTCCAGGGATTGGGGCGGTGGGGCAGGGGGTGTTATCTTGCCTACCATAGGGTGCTTAAATTCATCTTTTAACCACAAGTCTCAGTATGCATTTTTTAAAAGGCCCCCAGTATACAGGAAGTATTTGGAGACATAGCAAAATAAGTTATGTGAAAAGGGTCAGTTTCTTCTACTGTAAATCAGATTTTTGGGCTAGGACTGGTTGGAGTTTAAGTTAATAACAAATACTCAACCAATATTTAAATTAGCTTCACACTTCTGCCACCAATCAACCAACAAAACTCTTGGGGCCTCAAGGAAAGGGAAAAAGGACAAAAAGATTGACTCACAGTGTAAGAGTTTACCAATTACAACCAGGTGTAGGATAGCCTGTTCACTAGTATATCTGGAACCCTGGCAGATTGAAACAAGAGAAACAAATGATAGACATTACCAGTGAGTGGAGGTGGTATAAACCTTGCCCTCTGCCAGCAATTCTCTCTCTGGGAGTGGCAAGTTGTATGATGCTATTTTATAGAAGTGGCAAAGTAAAGAGTACTGGGAATCATATCTCAGTTTCTTCTATCTTGCTCCCTGGACCAGTAAAGTTACTCTGAACTTTCCTTGAAATAAAAAACCTAGAAATAGGATTACTTACCATAACAACTTAAAAGAATACACTTAAAAAAAGTTGCACAGAAAAACCAAACAAGATTGTATAGCTCCACTTCATGTATTTATGAGTTGTTTCAGAAAAAGAACTTTGATCTTGAAAGGCGCGGTGGCTCATGCCTGTAATCCCAGCACTTTGGGAGGCTGAGATGGGTAGACCACCTGAGATCAGGAGTTCAAGACCAGCCTGCCCAACATGGCGAAACCCCGTCTCTACTAAAAATACAAAAATTAGCTGGGCATGGTGGTACGTGCCTATAATCCCAGCTACTCGGGAGGCTGAGGCAGGAGAATTGCTTGAACCCGGGAGGCGGAGGTTGCAGTGAGCCAAGATCACTCCACTGCACTCCAGCCTGGTGACAGAGTGAGACTCTGTCTCAAAAAGAAAAGAAAAAGAACTTTGATCTTATTGTTTATGTTTCAGACACATTGGAAAGAGAGAGAATAGAAGGGATTAAAACATTCTATTATGAAAATAGTAGCATGGTTCTAGTCTAGAATTTCCTCCTGATTCCACTAGCATCATAGAAGTGAAAATGACCTTTTCTTGTCTTTTGTCTTTTCCCCAAAGATAACAAGAAGTTATCCGAAATAGCTTTGCACTTCTAATTACAATTCGAGACCTTTGACATGGCAAACAGTCTTCCAGTTTAGTGTGATTGTTTCCCACAAAACTGCCTCAGTAGGACTTGATACACTCAAAGCTCTTTCAGCCAATCATATCCTGAAAACAGTCTCATGAAGTGACTCATTTCTCAGGCTGCACACAACTAAGGGCACAGTGTTTTGTTTAATTCATCCTAGATACAGATTATGATCATTCTTTTCAGATGGTGGACTCATCTGTGCGCCCTGGCAGGTGACCCCATTCAGAAAGCCAGAAACTCAAAAGCTGACTAGATGTTGTATCTTTGCATATGGAGCTGGGCCTACCAGATTAAGATCCAGAAATTCAGTAGGCTGCTACAGTTTGACTCGTAGCTACGCAGAGTTAACAGTGAGTTCAAACCACATAAGGCTAGAGTAGACTTTCAGGAACGTGGCTTAAATAACTAAAAATTTCTCGCCTAGAATGTAGCAAGATGGAGTACTAAATGCCAAGACATTGACTTTTTTTTCTCCCTTGGATTTGAATATTACATGTCTGTAAAAGATCTGGATTTTAGAGAATGCTTTTCTTCATATTTAGTATTTTAGGCCCTTCTCTAATCACAAAAGATTGTTGGTAAGTATGCATGTTCTCACTCACAGGTGGGAACTGAACAACGAGAACACAAGGACACAGGAAGGGGAACATCACACACCGAGGCCTGTTCTGGGGTGGGAGGAGGGGGGAGGGATAGCATTAACATGTTAAATGACAAGTTAATGGGTGCAGCACACCAACATGGCACATGTATACATATGTAACCTGCATGTTGTACACAAGTACCCTAAAACTTAAAGTATAATTAAAAAAAAAGATTTTAGGTGAGTATAATCAGAACTTATGCCTTCATAAATACATGGTCTTTTAATAAAATCATTTACATAATAATTTCACAAAGGGAAAATAGTGTAGTTCTATACCAACCATTTGCTCTAATTTGTTATTCTCTATTTTGTTTCACCTTGCTGCCTGCTTTCTAGAAAGAAGGAATAACAATATCCATTCCTTGAATATGTTTGTCCCCATCATCTAACATATAGTGCTTAATTGTGAATGCATGGCAGAATATATTTCTGAAAAATCTCTAGTAGAATAGCTTAGGCATACTGCTAGTCCCCTTCCATTTAATATATTATACTACCACTATTAATAAGGAGTTAAGAAATTTTCATAACCAAGACATAGGAGTGTTAAAGTGAAAAAATATGCATACGTTTTGACCCAGCAAACCTACTTTTAGAAATCTATCCCACAGAAGTAATTATACCATTGGAAACAATATGTCTACTGAATGGAGTAGATTTTGGTATAGCCATATCATGAAATATCAATATCATTCACAAGAATTAGTTGATATCCGCATAGATGTTCATATACTATTAAATTTAAAAATGTACGTTGCAAAATAATATGTATACTATAGTCCCGGCTAGGCACAGTGGCCCACGCCTGTAATCCCAGCACTTTGGGAGGCCAAAGCAGGCAGAATTACTTGAGCTCAGGAGTTCAAAACCAGCCTGAGCAACATGGTAGAACCCATCTCTACAAAACACACACACAAGAAGCCTGGGCAACATGGCAAAAACCCTATCTCTACAAAAAAAATACCGAAATTAGCCAGGTGTGATGGCACGCACCCATGGTCCCAGCTGCTCAGGAGGCTGAAGTGGGAGAATCACTTGAGCCTGGAAGGCGGAGGTTGCAGGGAGCTAAGATCGCGCCACTGCACTCCAGCTTGGGAAACAGAATGAGACCCTGTCTCCAAAATAAATAAATAAATAAAAGACTAAGACTAATATATAAAATATAAAAATGCATGCTTGTGTTTTTAGGAACTTAGAGAAAAATGTAGATGATATTAATTAACTGTTAACATTGGTTTCGTGGAGGACAGCACAGAAGAGAGCTCTGGGAAGGAGACGATAGGCTTTATCTTTGTGTACTTGTGTTACTGGCTTGTTGCAAGAAGCAAAAACTTTTTTGTTTGAAAGAAAAGTCCAATAAAATATTTAAAGAAAAAGAAGCCCCAAAGCACTCTTGTTTAAAAACAAAAAAAAATTCAATTGTACAGGGGTATATAAACCAGAAAGGGAAATCAGGTAATCTTCTTAGGTAACCTGCTTTATTTACTCATCAATATATCAATGGTATCTTTGTATGTCAATAAAGTAGATCTTGATTACTCTTTTAAATGGCTGTAGAGTATTTCATTGTTTGGATATATTATAATTTAATCAATTCTTTATTGTTATACATTTACAGTATTTCTAGTTTTTCTGGTTATAAACAATAACGGTTATCCTTGTATATAAATCATTGCTCACTTGTCCCAGAAGTTAAATTGTTGAGTCAAAGGATATGCATACTGCTAGCATACCTTCTAGAAAGACTGTAGCAGTCTGTAGTCCTACCAATAGTTTATGACATGAGCCTAAAGAATTATCTAAGGAGGTTAGCTGACTAGCCATTCTTCCTGTAAGCAGCAAAAAGAATTTGCTTAGATTAGTAATTGGCAACATTTCACTTCACTTTGATGTACAAAAGGATGTGGGTAGAACTACAATTGTGCATTCAGACACGAAAATTCCTACTAACTGGGGGTAGGAGGGCCCACAGGAGTGTAGACTAGAAGTAGAAAGAATGAGGAAAATAAGTCTTTTGTAGCTGTATGGCGATTGAAGAGGAGATAAAACAAACTCTCCAGCTTTTCAGGTTGGGTGACTTGCAGCGCCATCGTCTGGCAAAGCCGCCAAAATCTTTCAATGTCCCTAGGAATAAAGTTGCCCTGAGTAGGGCCACTCAGGATGACACCAGATGATATCCCTTGTTATAGTTTTAGGGGAATCTCTTCCTACCTTCGCCAGTCCTGCAGTGAAAAAATGTACTTAGACTGCTGTACATTTCCAAACCCTTCAACATACAGACAAGTAATTTATACATACATTAGATGTAAAGGTGTAGAAAACCCCATACAGCTTTTAAAAAATATCTCAAGACTTAAACATTCTTCTGTTTCAACCATCCAAGATATAATAGGAAAAGACTTGCTTTTTAAAGCAAAATTGCTCTTTAAAATGTGGCATCCCTAAGTAGTGAGCTTTCATGTAAAATAAAAAAGTCCCTTTCTCGGTGTAGTAGCTGTGGGAAAATTTTATATGCTTTATATTCCAAATTGGTTTCAACTAGTGAGTTCTCTCCCGCATCTCTGCATGACTCTTAACAGCTTTACACTCTCTCCATCCTTTTCATCTCTCCCGTCTCCTCCTTTCTGTCTTCCCGCCTGCGGAGCCCGCCCCTTCGCACAGCACCCTGCCCGCCCCTTCGCACAGCACCCTGCCCGCCCCTTCGCACAGCACCCCGCCCGACCCTACGGTTCTAGCCCAGCCTCACTGCTCCTTCCCAGCCGCCTCCGCTGCGTGCCGCCTTCCACGCGCTGACGTCACACGCCAGCGCCGGTGACGCGCCGGCCGCTCCCCCTTAGTCCGCATTCGCTCCAGGGTTTTGGGACCCTAGGTTGCGGAGTCCTTACCCTACCCTGGCCTCTCGAGCAGTTGTCCCCATAACTCGGAATCTAGAGCCGCTGTTGCGAGGCAGGAGCACGTGGCAGTCAAGTAGCTTCCCAGTCCCGAACGCCGCCCGTCCCCACCCCGCCGTGGCCACTAGCAACGACCTCTGTGAAGTTGGAGAGGCGGTAACGGAGGCACTCCCCCTGCTGCACCCCGCCGTTTCTACGGGGCTCAGAAACCAGTTTGTTTGTTTCGTCGGGGTAGTGTCGACCTGTCTTACGGGCGTCGCCCGAGGCAGGACGGAGTCAAACCCGTGGTATCAACTGAAGACGAGTGTCAGGTGTGGAGAGTCTCAGTGCCCCCTTTCAGTCTGGACTGTGAGCTGCTGCTGGTTAGACAGACTTGGTTTCTCTTTCAGGATGTCATTTTCAAAATGCGGGATGGTACCTCTGCTTTATTAAGCCCCGTAGGAAGACTGCCACACCTAGACTGATGCTTATTAGTCATCACCGTTATTCCTACTAACGTCCTGTGTCACTGAGGTGAGTTCCACTTGGGGGAAGGAATGACATGCAAAATGGTAAAAATCATCCTGGAAATGAGATGTGCGTAGAACTGCTTATATTGAGATTACACAGATACCTTAAGTGTTTGCAGGGAAAATACCTTAATCTCATTTAAATGTTAATTCTCTAAGACACTCTGTATTACAAAGCGATTCTTGGACATTACGGTATTTTTAAAAACTAGAGCGGTAATGGGATTAAAATAATAGGAATCTTAGTATGGATAAGCAAGCATTTGCATTGCTTATGTTGTGTCCAATCTTAAATTACTGATAAATTTTAATTAGGAAGCGAATATGAGTAGTAGTTAGCTGGTTACCCTGTAATCTTAGATTTCCGTTTCCATGATTTGACACAGTTTCCATATGTAAGGCATTAATTGTTGTACTACTTTAAGAGTTTATCATAACTTTTTTTGCAGGCCTATTTTTTGTTCTTTAAGATCTGCTTTAGGAAGCAGAAATTTTTTTATTGCCTTGGTATGTTTCATTAGAAATGTTTATGAAGGATTAAAAGTGGCATCCAATCTAAGTTAATGACCTTTTTTTATGATGCAGCAGTATTGTAGAGCTGATGGAGGGGAGCCAAATTTGGAGAGAAGTAACTCCTTGTTTCTAGTTTACATTTGTCTGGTATTAGAGGTTCTACAGATCTGTTTCACTTAAAATATCCATTGTTCTAGGTGAAATGTAAGGAGCCTATTTTGTGGGAAAACAGGTTTTTTTCACGTTAAAAGTCACTGTCAGGAATTTAATAAAGGTCGTCGGACTTGACCACAGAAGTTCTTTTGAGGTCGTGTGAATAGTACATTGACATTGTATTCCAAGTAAATTTTGCCCTGTCTAATCTCCTGCCTTCTAGTCTAAGTCATGAACATGACACCTTTTCACGAATGTAAATTCTTTATTTACCTGTTGGTAGTTTCTACTACAAAATCTGTTGAATATTGTCTGAATAGACTTACAGAGAAGAAAAAATATTTTGAAAAAAGTCTAATAGAAATTCCATTTTTGCTTTCTGCTTTTTCGAATAAAGGAAAATAAAGAACTTTTTTCCTGAGAAGATAAATGGATCCCCTCCCACTATTCAAGATGGTATTTATTGCTTAGGGAGAACTGTATGTATGGATTGTAGCTGCATACAGCGCCAAAAGACTTCTTGAAACCTGTTGCCATGCCTTTACCATGTTTCCCTTCAAGACAGCCTGTCTGTAGAATATCTGAAACACCTGATGAGAGCTTAATGCTTAACCTAAGTATGTGTTCCAGATTGATCGAAGTTGAGCTTTTCCATTCATATACTCTAAAATTGTTTATATGTGGCTCACAAAATTTTATTATGTCCAAAATTGCTTATTTGTGGCTTTAAAGAAATTCTTAGTGGCTGGGTGCGGTGGCTCTTGCCTGTAATCCCAGCAGTTTGGGAGGCCACGGTGGGTGGATCACTTGAGGTCAGGAGGTTGAGACAAGCCTGGCTGACCTGGCGAACCCATATCTACCAAAAATACAAAAAATTAGACGGGCGTGGTGGTGCGTGCCTGTAATCCCAGCTACTTGGAAGGCTAACACAGGATAATTGCTTGAACCCGGGAGGCAGAGGTTGCAGTGAGCCGAGATACTGCCACTGCACTGTAGCCTGGGCGACTGAGTGAGGCTTGTCTCAAAGAAAAAAAAAAAAAAAGAAAGAAATTCTGGGCCAGACGCTGTGGCTCACACCTGTATTCTCAGCATTTTGGGAAGCCGAGGCAGGTGGATCATTTGAGGTCAGGAGTTCGAGACCAGCCTGGCCAGTATGGTGAAACCCCGTCTCTACTAAAAATACAAAAATTAGCTGGGTATGGTGTCACACTCCTGTAATCCCAGCTACTTGGGAGGCTGAGGCAGGGGAATCACTTGAACCTCGGAGGCCGAGATGGCGCCATTGCATTCCAGCCTAGGCAACAGAGCAAGACTCTGTCTCAGAAAAAAAAAAAAAAAAAGAAATTCTTAGTAAAATGTGAGGAAAGCTGTCTTATTTGACTAGAGGCTGAGGTACTTTTTTCTGGAGCATAGTTCATATACTTGAAAAGAAGCATGATGCCATAAGAAAACTCTGAATGTCAAAAGTGAGGAGTTTGGAGATGGGGAATTGTTGAAGGATTTTAATTGGAGAAATTGATTTAGCCAGTATTCTTACTATTTCTATCAGATATTATTGTTTTAATATTTATTGTTTTGAATAGATAATACATTTGTATGGTTCAAAATTCAGAAAGTACAAAAGATTGAAAAATCTTTTCAACTATTAAATGCCTTCTTTGTAGGCAGTATTACTAGTTTATTGTGTATCTCTCCATAGATATTATTTAATACAAGCCAGGGGTGCATGTGTGTATATATATACATATGTATATTTATACACATATATGAGTAAGCATATATACTTATGTATTTCCTTTTACTAAACAAATGATAGCATGCCATATTTATTATTCTGATCCCTAAAAATCTAACAGTGTATTAAGAAATTATATCAGTTTAAAAGTTGCTGTGTTGACTGTATGTGGATGATTACATTTTGCTCTATTAGAAACAGTGCTGCAGAGGATAACTTTGTAGATACTTTGTTTTCCTACATTTGGAAATATTTGTAGGGTAAATTCCTAGAAATTGAATCACTACATCAAAGTTTCTGTCCCCTTATAATTTTGGTAGATGTTGCCAAATTATTTTCCTTAGTGCTTGTACCAATTTATAGTCCCACCATATTGTTTCCTGCTATTCCCCCACAGTAGAGTACAATAATCAACTGTGAATTTTGCCATTCTAATTGATGAAACATGCCGTCTCTTGTGCTTTTTTAAAAAAATTGTGGTTAAATATACATAACATAAAACTTACCCCTTGTATTTTAAAATTGTATTTCTTCTTCTTTTTTTTTTTTTTTTTTGAGGAGTCTCGCTCTGTCACCCAGGCTGGAGTGGAGTGGTGTGATCTCAGCTCACTGCAACCTCTGCCTCCCAGGTTCAAGCGATTCTCCTGTCTCAGCCTCCCGAGTAGCTGGGATTACAGGCCTGCACCACCACACCCAGCTAATTTTTTGTATTCTTAGTAGAGACAGTGGTCTCACCATGTTGGTCAGCCTGACATCAAACTCCTGACCTCAAGTGATCCACCTGCCTCGGCCTCCCAAAGTGCTGGGATTACAAGTGTGAGCCACCATGCCCGGCCAAAATTGTATATCGTTTTACAGGAGATTGGGTATCGTGGCACATTTTAACATAATTTGTATTCATTCTCGGTGTTAACGTTTAACTTCATATCCTTTGTCTACTTTTCTTTTGGATTGTTGTGTTTTTTGGTCTTATAAATATGTACGAGTTTTTTATTTGTTAGAAAAATGAGGTCGTTGTAATAGCTAAAATATTGGTCTAGTCATATTAATCCCTCAAGGTTTTTTGATTTTGTGTTGTGCTTCAGCTAACCGCTCTAAGACAGAAGTCATTCTCCCATGTTTTATTTTATTACTATTATGCTTTTATTTCTTACATTTCAGTATTTTAGCATCTAGAATTTAGGTTGGTGTAAAATGAGGGAATAAATTAACTGTTTTTTCCCCACATGGCTACCTAGTTGTCTCACTGCTGGCTTTGAACTTTTTATTTCAAAATTCATCTTTTTTCCTACTGATTTGAAATGTCACTATGATTATTAACCAAGTTTTAAAAGTTTTTTGATTTCTGGACTTCCTGTGATTTGCCTATTTCATAATTATTGTAGCTTTGTAATGTGTTTTGATATTAAGCCAAACAAATTTTCCTTCATTGCTCTTCTTTTTCAATATTTCTCTGGCTGTTCTTCTTCTTCTTTTTGTGTGTGTGTGTGTGTGTGTGTGTGTGTGTGTGTGTGTGTGTGTCTGAACTTTAAAATCAGCCTGTCTAATCACCCCCAGTCCCAAAGCTTATGTTTTTATTAGGACAGCATTAACTGTAGAGATTAGGAATGAAAATCTTTATGATATTAAGTCTTCCTATACATTTATTTCTCCACCCCCACCCCCATCCCGGTGTGTGTTGTTGTTTTTTAATATTTTTCTCTCAGTTTTTTTGTTGAATATTTTCTATTGGTTCATTTTATAGGCTAGTAATCCTGCCTTCTGCTGTGTCCTGTCTGCCATAAATCCATGAATGAGTTCTTAATTTCAGATATTTTATATTGTAGTTTTAGAATGTCCACTTTTTAGAAATAAATTTTGAGGCCAGGCGCGGTGGCTCACACCTGTCATCCCAGCACTTTGGGAGGCTGAGGCGGGCGGATCACAAGGTCAGGTGATCGAGACCATCCTGGCTAACACGTGAAACCCCGTCTCTACTAAATATACAAAAAAATTAGCCGGGCGTGGTGTCAGGCGCCTGTAGTCCCAGCTACTTGGGAGGCTGAGGCAGAAGAATGGCGTGAACCTGGGAGTTGGAGCTTGCAGTGAGCCAAGATTGCGCCACTGCACTCCAGCCTGGGCAACAGTGCGAGACTCTGTCTCAAAAAAAAATTAAAAATTAAAAAAAAATTTTAATTCTTTGTTGAAATTCTCCATCCTTTAAAAAATCTGTTTTATCCATCTTTTTATCTTGTTTTCTTAGACATATTAATTAATCATGGTTACTTTCAAGTCCTCTATTAGTAACTTCATGTTTGAGTCATTTGTGAGTCTATATCTGTTTTTGTTTAATGTGCATCATTATTTTTTGATGGGATACTAGACATTGTGAATGAAAAGTCTTAGAGACTCTGAAACATGTATCTTGTAAAAATTGTTAGTTTTGTTTTGGCAGTCTGATGAAGTATCAGTGAATAACTTTGATTTTATCCATGGTTGCTTTTAGGCTTTGTTAGGATGAGACTGTTTCAGTCCTCCTCCATGTATGCACAGTTTAGGAACAGAATAACAGGAGCAGAACTTACTGTAGATTTTTGGACTCCTTCTATTATTTTTCCTCTTCAGGATTTTGGTAGTCCTGAACTCTGACCGCTTTCTCTCCTCAGCAAGACTGCTGCTTTATACTTGAGCTCCATTGTACTGTAGCACAGTTTGGAAACTCTCTTCAGGGAAAAGGCTGGGATGAATGTAGAACCCACTAGTATGTTTCCACCTTTCGGTGATTATAGCCCCTCAATGCATTGCTGTTTCTTTATATATTTTATTCAGGTTTTAAATTGTTTTGGAAGGTGAGGTGATCTGATACTAAGAACACCATCATGGTTGAAAGAGAGTCTCACGATTTATTATGTAGACTTTCACTTAATCTCCTAGATCATAGATGGGATTTCCATTCTTAGTTGTGCCTGGTGTACCCAATCTAGAGATATCTGTGGTCTTCTTTCAAGATGGGAGAGGAGTACTTATCTGACTGGGAGAGGTGGAGGAGGCAAACTAAGTGTCTGACACTTCTTACACAAGCTCTTCACCAATCCTGTTTGAGTCCTAATATTATCCTCACTCTTAGATGCCCCAGTACTTCCAATTATTGAGCTAGTTCGTGGTGGGAATTGACTTGTTTCTGACTTATTTCCCACTGCTGGCTTAAGGTACAGCTTTTCTCTATTCTCCTAAGTCAGTTGCTGCATGTTCTTTTGTGTTTGCCAGCTTCTAGAACTGTATTGCTGTTGCCTTCTCTTCTGTTTTGCCTTTTTGGTAATCCGTTTAAAGTCATGTTCCTCAGGTTTGGAGAAGTAGTAGAGCTAAATATGTAAGGGTCAATCTAGTATGCTTAACTGTAGATTACAGTTTATTTATTTTTACTTTTTAAATAATTAGGCTAAAGAAATTAGTATGACTTCTTTTAATTTTTTGATGGAATGGCTTTCCCCATCACTCTTACTCTTTGTGGCTAAGAGTACAATTCTAAACAGTGTTGACATTATATATTTTCTGACTTTTTAATTTTCTTCTCCTTGAGTCATAGACTAGTCGAGTTGGCAAGGTCTATAAAATGGCATTAGGTTTAAATCTTTCGTGTTTCTAGATAAAGAAACTGAAGTCCACAAAAGGCAGATGGTTAGCGTTTGATTATGTAGCTAGTCTTGTCTCTTGATTCTGAATTCATTGCTTTATTAGGTGACATAACTCTTTGGAAAGCTCAAATATCAAAAAAGTCTCTGATTTTTTCCTTGTTGCTTATCTTCAGGATCAGCTATGTATTATAGAGATTGAATTGATATAATTATTAGAGACCTTAAGAACACTATAGAGTGAGTAAAGTTGGTATTGTGATTTTCATTTGAAGTTGGAAACTGAATGGTAGAAAAGGCAAACATTAATTTGAGTTTATTACAATACTGAAGTAAACAGGATTCGTATGTTCCTTCAGTTACAAGTTATGATTTTGTATGTGGAAGCCTATAGTACAATTTGTTATTGTTTTCTATTTCATTTGGTATGAAAAATTTTATGGAATTATAATTCAGTTGAGAAGTCTCACAACTAGGAAGTAGCTCAGTTAAATATATTGTAAGATGCTGAAAGTAATCTATTTTTTCATGTTTTCCCTTTTACTTCCTTTATTGTACACTGACATTACAAAAAAGGAGAGTTTGTCTGTTTTCCTGAAAGTCATCTACCACAAGTCTTTTGTTGTTCAGAAAAGTGTCTGCATTTGACATATTTGATGGCAATTAGAGTCATCTTTCTTTACTAACAGGATCAGTAGGTCTGCTTTATAGAGTTAGAACCACAATGTTCAGTAGTAATGTTGGCAGTAGAATGCAACACTGGGGACTTTTGGAGTTTCTGTCTTATTAGTGTGGTCCCTAGAAAGGAATTGGCAACTTAATTTTAAGGAATGGCCAAACTGACTAATTTTGTTTCCCTCTCTTGGCAGAAAGTCGCAGAATAATGATGATTGTGAAGTAATCTCATTATATGGCTATTATTTAATTTAATTTATGAAATTTAGATTACTAAGATGAGTTTATCTTGATTTTTTTTGTAAGTAGCATAGTAATGTAATATATTAAACATTCATGTTCTGGAAAAATCATTAAATTGTGGCTGGTGCCCAGATAGCCATTATATTGTGCCAGTTAACACAACTTGGGCTTGAAAATATATTTGGAACAACTTTTCTTCTTTAACTCACTGATGCTAAAATGCTATAATAATGGTTTATTTCTTGTTTCTCTTAAAGTTGCTAAAGGCAATCTTGTTTTCTAAGGTAGAGAAAGGCTCTTTCTCACAAAATTTCATGAGTCATACTTATCTCATCAGTGCTACCACAGGCTGAGTTCTGGCCTGTGGTCTGGTCTTGCAGGCACAGCATATGATGTTTGTCATTTAAGGAGATTGGATCATTTTTAGAGGCAAAATAAAGTTAAAAACAAATTTGGCATTGATGGATGAGATAAGAACATGGATTTTTTAATTTACAATGAGAAATATGGTAAACTGCCACAGAAATTTAAAAAGAGTTTCATGACAAACTTATTTTCTCCTAGAAAGGAATCACACATTGGAAGCCTGCTATGAATGGAAATAAAAAAGAGCAAGCTAGGTGAATTAAATGTTTATTAGTTTCAGATTAGCATAGTAAATTCATGTATGTCTACAATAAGGGTGATATTGCCAATAGGTGGTACACATTATTGCTCTTATGACTCTTTCTCACACTTTTTTCAGCTTTCACTAGCTAGCTTATTGTATTCTGGCTTCTCCTGAAACTACCACTCTTTTGAAATTAC